>NC_091479.1:15844442-16050084 GCF_036971445.1 Narcine bancroftii | reverse complement strand
AAGACTTCCCGTCAAAGCTTTAAGAGCAGATCTTCTTCAGCACCCTGCAACTGTTCAGGCCAAGGTGCCAGCGTGTGGAAAATTTTTGGTCCACTTACTTTCCTTGGTGTGTAGCAAGAGGAGGAGATATGATAGATGTTTACAAAATTATGAGAGGTGCAGATAGTGTAAATGCGAGCAGACTCTTTTCACAGATTAGGAGCAATAAATACAAGAGAACATGGCTTTAGGGGGAACTCAGAATGGTGGGAGCGTGGGACAGACTGCCATCTGACGTGGTGCAAGCTCACTCTTAAGTTTTAAGAATAAATTGGATAGATACATGGATGTGAGAAGTGCGGAGGATTATGGAATGGATGCAGGTCAGTGGGACAGGTGGTATGATGTTTCGGCACAGACTAGAAGAGCCGAAGGGCCTGTTTTCTGTGCTATGATTCTACGGAAACATAGTCGGGGTCTCGATGTGGAGGGGGTACAGAGGGACAGTGGAAGAACTACGTTGCGTCTCATTCACTCGAAGCTAGAACCTGGAGTAGTTCAAGTAGTCAGCATTTGAAATTAACATACTTATGGTTGTACTAAATTTTAAATGCAGGTATTCATGATGTACTTACATTGGTCCAGAAACTGGCTCATCGTCTGCAATAGTTGAACAGTCAGTTCACAGAGAAATGGGAAGAAAAGAGGATAAAGGAAAATAGATATTAGACATTTGAACAAAGGAGTTAATGTTTTAGTACCAACTGCCTTTCACAGCTCGACTTTTACAATACAATTGGTCATGGAGTTAGTCTCTAAATCATTACATTTAAATGGCAAAAAATGTTATTACATGGTCAGTTAACACCTTTAAGGCTTGTCATGAAATACTGCAACTATATGGACAGATCACGAAAGTTTAATGTTCATCTTGTCCCCAAGTTCCAGTCGTTCACTATTTTAGACCAATGAGAAGACGTAACCCAACATCTGATTGTGGAATCCTGCTCTCAATATTACTGGTTTCTAAGTTTTGGTTCTGCTGGTCAATGGACTTTTTATGAGGCTAGGGAGGTGGGAAAGAGAAGGAAAGGGAGGGCTGGAAGGAGAGTTGGATCAGGAGTTGAAGAGGCAGGCAGGGAGAGCACAAGCTCAAGAGGGAACCGAAGGAGATACAGGCAGAGGGGGTTGCAATATCAAATCAATACCTCAGTTGTCACAGGACTGAAAATGGCCTCCAATTTATGTTTAAAGGAAAGACAAGCTGAATTTAACTCTCATTTTTAAAATCATACAAAAATTTGTGAGACTTTTCATATATATTTTCCACAAAATGACTGTGTTGCAACAACATTGGGGCTGAGATCCATTTCAATTGGGCATTAATGTTTCTCTTTTAACAAAACTAAATGAATTTATGATCAATGAATCATTTATACATTTTAAAATGACACCGCTAGATGTCAAGGACCAGGATTTTTCTGCCGATTTATATTTCTTTTAAAAAGCAAACAACAGTATAATTTTTTTTTTACATCAAAAAAAATTCTAATGTTTTCATCTCTAGTTCAAATGGTTCATAGTAGAATTATTTCTGCAAACCTTATTTCCACTTTTGCAATCTGCAATCGATGTCTGGTGTTCTTAATTATTCTTTTTAATTTGTACTTGGGAAAGAAATAATTTGATAGTTTTACGTATATTTCTGTAAATGTAATTTAACTTAAAATGTTTATGAGTTTGACTTCAAACATTGGAAATCAATTCTAATGAGTTACCCAAATTTCTTTCCAAGAAACAACATGACACATTGGATGGTTAGGAACAAAGATAACAGATGGGCGCTCTTTGGACAAGTCCTGAATTGTGCCAACGGGATTAAGCAGGATTCCACAAGGTGTCTGGTATACATGAAGCAGGTATGGAGATTTATCGCAACGCAGCCACCTGACAGCACGCACCAGGAGTAATGGCAACGTTTCCTGGGTCACGAAAGTGCCATTACCCCGTCTGTACCTTGAGGCACGGAGAGAAAGCCACCGCCAGCACACACAAGTGTCTGGGAAGACCAAAAAAAAAATCAAACCACAAACCAACAGCTCACAGCCGAGAAACACCAGCAACGAACCAGTGGCCACAGGTCTTGGCCACTGGCAAGGACGGATTTGTTAACAGGGTACAGAGAAAACTAGACCAGTTAGACAACCAGACGTCAGAGTGTCGCAAAAATAGTGAAGCTATGTACACAGTTTAGGCATATCAAGAGACGCATCAGGAATTGAGGCAAATACACAAGAGTATCTAGGCTGGATTTTCTCCCCTCTACCACCTGCTCGTTCCCAGATTCTAAACTATCATTGAACTATATGACTCTTGATAGGACATAGAGACCAAGCAATTTTTTGTATCAGAGGAATTACATGGCAGATTAAAAAGCACTTTATATCATCTGTGAAAACTGAATTATTTGTTTCCCCATTGATTCCTGATTGTTTCAATGGAATTTAAGTTCACTTAATTCCATCCCAGGGGTTTTGGGTTGGGAACTTACAGTACACTCCTTTTAAACTCAGGAGCCAAGCACGATTTACAAATTAAAAGGCCTCGGAGCAAAGGAATGTGCTTATTTTATTCCTATTCCACCATAAAAACTGGCAAGCAATCTAAACTCCTCGGAAAAAAAAAAACGAGTTAGATCTTAAAAGGAGCGTATTCTACTTCAAGTACAAGTGCACCCGTCTCAAAATTACTGTGGAGGATCACCTTTATTCCCAGTTGATACAGCCAAGTTGAATTGTAATGGAAGCTTGCAACTTCTAATAAAAACAAATGTTGCATGAACACTTTATTAAGATACAGTAATTAATCTATCTGACCAAATTAAGCTATGGCATGGCTCCCAACTCCATAAAATGCAACTGTACTTGAATGGGGGGGGGGGGGGGGGGGGAGGAGAAAGAGACTAAATAAAGTGTTTAAACATTGCACATCTACTAGATCCCAATTTGCATTTCTTACAGATTAAATACAACTTTTCTGACTCAAACAATATATTTCAAGATATTTTGAACACTTCATTTCTATAGTGCATGCAAAAGACAGAAACACATACACACATTAAAATCCTACCCTAATTATTTCATTTTAAGAGGATTGATTCAGTCTTGTCCATTTCAAACGATGGTATGCAGCAAGTCTTGAACAAAAGAGGATCACCAGATTTGTTCAAAGCCCAGCAGACCCAATTATCTAAATACAATTTTTGACGCAGACAATGCCATCATTCTTTTCACTCATAACCAAAATATATGTGGACATACATATAAATCATCCTCTGTACAGATCAAGTTGCACTGGACAATTAATTACAATAGTAGACAATTCCTAATATTGGGGTCTATGATCTGATAAGAAATGCAAGTTGTGGGAAAGTCGAATACAAAAAAAGCCCCAAGGGAATTTTTAGCTTGATGCTGCGCCGGCTAGAATCATTCATGATTTCTGCTTCTTCACCACATCACCCCTGCGGCATTGACCCCAAAACAATTCAGCTTTTACACCAACCATCTGCCATGGCACATGCAGGCGCAGCGATATCTCTGATACAGACCACGGCGTGATTGGAGTCCTCATCACAAGCCATATAGCTTTAGAAGACAGCTAGTTCGAACCTAAAAGGAATCTAAGTTTGAGGGCCGTTAGTTCTGGCCAACTCCTGTAACATCCCCAGTATAGAAACAGAGCAGTCTAAACCCAAACAACTCAAATGCAGATTTGAAAAGAAAAACAGAAGTACAAATCCAGAAATGGGCAGAATAACTGAATGGACGATATGAAAAAAAGTTGTGAACGTGGATGAGGACTTGGAAAAAGTTTTAACATCATGAACTGATGCACTTCAGACTTGAAGCTGAGGAGAAACAAACTCGAGCATGCAATTCTCTCACTTACCACCAGTTTTAGGGTATGATGCAATTGAGAGGGAAAGAAAAGAATCACAATAACCGACAAATATCAATATAAACCATAATTCTAATCTAGAATGCCAGTTTGAAGGTCTCATTTCGCCATCTAACCTTGAAGGAAACAGACATTGGGAAAATGGCCTGGAAGAGGGAATTGCATCATTTGGAGTGTAATAGAAAATTGGTGTAGTATTGTTCAAGAAGCCTGTTCAAAAAAAACCACACGGGTATCGTTTAATTCCTTGCCTTTATCAGCCTTGCTACTTGCAAAACCTTTAGCCAATTCCAGATTGCTTCGAGTGCTAAATGAGCATTTAGAAATCAAAATCTGTTCAAAATATATTCAGTTACCAAAACTCGTACAGTACAACAATTGCAAATTCTTCAATGAACTTCCATCAGGCGTGTACTAAAATTCTTGCAACCAAGTATGTTTTCCTCGTCTCCTAAACACCTATGAACATTGAGCAAAGATCATTTTTTACACAGGTTTTGTTCATACATGTCTAATCAGTTTTACAAAGTTTATAACCTGTGCCCCTAATGTACCTCTAGTTAATTTAGAAATAAATGTTATTCTAGTTGAGAACTCTAATTCAATCACTCTTGCCTTCAATTGGTGAATCAGGATGTCCCATTATTCCATGAGGGTTGATCAAGTGAGAGGGTCATATTCTGTCTTTTAGAAAAGGAATGAATCTCAATGAAATATGCAAGATTCTATGTGAAGGGCTCGACATGATTGAGAATAAACTCCCCCTTCTGGTTAGAAAATTTAACCTGGGAGCAGTACATTGACAAGGGGAAAATATTTACGACTGAGGCAAGAGCGAAATCTCTTCATACAGACAGTATCAAAGTACCATACAGCAGGGAATAACCCGTGGGCGCCGCGGCCGGTGTAGCAGTTAGCACACCAGCGTTACAGCGCCAGCAATCAGGACCGGACCAGGGTTCAAATCCCGTGCTGTCTGTAAAGAGTTTGTACATTCTCCTCGTGTCTGCGTGGGTTTTCTCTGGGGTTTCTGGTTTCCTCCCACTGTTCATAAACATACTGGGGGGGTATAAGTTAATGGGGTGTAAAATTTGGCGGCACGTACTTGTGGGCTGAAATGGCCTGTTTCCGTGCTGCATGTCTGAAAATATAAATGTCTAAACGCAAACCAAGTTGTTATTCTGGGCTAATCCCATATGCCTACATTTGGCCCACATCTTTCTAAATCCTTTCTATCCATACATCTGTCCCAAATGTCTTGGGAGCATAATTGTTCCTACTTCTACAGCTGCCTCTTCCTTTGGTAGCTCTGAAGAATGAAAAAAAGCTGCTCATCAGATTCCTCAAAACTCTCAACTCGAGCCTAGAATCTGGAGAAATAGACTGAGTGTTCACTTTATACAACCATCCTGATTTTTAAAGTTGTGAGGCTCTATCCCAATGGTTCAAAAATCCAGTTCATGTATGTTACTTTCTCTTTTGGTGGTGGGGGGGGGGGGGGGGGGTGGGGAATAAACGGAGGTGATTCATTAGACTTGAACAGAAAAAGCTTGGACAACTTTTATTTTATAATGCAACCATTTTTTTTCTTCTACCTGCCACTTCAGAAACCTCTCAATACAGTTCACCATTCTCGAGTGACTGATTTCCAAATCAGAATGGATGAGCATATGGATAGCAGCTCCTCGTTGCACGTTGACCAAGTGTAGCTTTGACTACTGCTGTTACTTGCTCACTGGGGCCTACCCCACGAATACTCTACTGTCCTTATTTCCGTTTCCAATGCCAAATTTTTTTTGGGGTAAATATAACTCTTAATTAACCAGCACACACTAGTTCAGAGAGCAGTTACGTTACGCATCCCTCCAAAACAAATTATTTGTAAAAAGGCCATCGTTTAAAAAAAGAGAAACAATTACAATTAACTACAAAAATGGTTCCATTTTGATTTTAAAAAATGCATTTTTATGATTCAACAATTCGAGCAAGTTATCTGCTTCACTGAAGGGTACAGGGCTTCCTGAACCCTCTTGGGTGTATTTTAGGCTTCTATCATATCTTTTTTCAATACAACCTATTCTTTTTGGCGATTTGAATGAACTAATGTAACATGATTAGACGTGCTCACTTCAATAAAAGTTCTCTCCAACTTCCAACGTGATACAGCAAATCTGAAAGTATCTGTGTTCCATTTGAAGTTGTCTAATCACAATCCCCCCTTTTTTTTCAGGAAGCAAACATTTTGAAAGATATTGTTGTCCAGTGCAATTGAGTACAAAGATCGCCATTTATCTTCTTCGCTGATTTTACAAGTTATCTGGGGTTAGAAATGGATCCAATTCTTAATCCCCAATATTTTCTCCATTATCTTACAGTTCAATTCAAGCCTTTGGGATAAATAGCCCTGTTAGTTTTTTTTCCTCCATTCAATCGAAAATTACAAGGATATGTGACATTTCATTTAAGTATTCTTCCATTACAGTCAAATAAATAATGAAAATTCTGCGGAAGAAATTGTTTCTGGATTGAGTGTATAAACGAGCAGAAATGCTCAAATGATATTCTTGCTAAAAACGAGGCAAACAAACTTCAGAAGAAAATGGAAATTACATTTTGATAGCTATCAATTATTATTCCAATACACAGCCAAAAAAAATGACCAATTAGCAATGTACACGTTACTGTGAAATGGGACTAAAATGTTCAAGTAAAAACCTATCAAATATGCCTTTTATATTAAAAAAAATCTTACTTTTGCACTTACTAAAAAAGTGCCAAATCTGCCCAATGGGGACCAAAACTGTTCACCTTTGATTTCAAAGCATAGGGATGCGATTTCAACCACCCAGTCCTAATTTTGGGTGAAAAATCACGAGATGTGAGTGATTACATCCTCTTTAAAAAAAAACTCAAACATTTTCCAAAAAAAAAATGGTTACAGATCTTAAATTAACTTTATGCTTTTGGAACACATTGAACCTGTATAGACAGATTCAACTCTACAAGTCTATTCTACCATTCAACTCGATCATGGCTGTACTTTAAATGACGAATCTGCCTTAGTTAGATATAATTTATCAATATTCTCTTCCAAAAATAAAGGACTGAGTTCCTCGTTCACATTATTCTTTCTCCTGAATAAATGTTTCCTAACTCTGAAATTACCTCTAACTTTGTTAGGGACCTCTTGAGAGAAAGCAACGTAATACATTTCATTTTAAGCCTCGTCC
Organism: Narcine bancroftii; assembly: GCF_036971445.1. Classification (NCBI taxonomy): domain Eukaryota; kingdom Metazoa; phylum Chordata; class Chondrichthyes; order Torpediniformes; family Narcinidae; genus Narcine; species Narcine bancroftii. The sequence continues at coordinate 16,042,915 of NC_091479.1, read as the reverse complement.
ATGAATTCTTTGACAAATGCATGAAGAAATTTAGTTTTCATGTACAAAATGCACATTCTCTTAACACGGGTTGAATAAAACTATTGTATACAACCCAACTCTTCTCCGATGCAATCAGAATGAATAAATACTTTAGTTGATCTAATCGAATCTACCAGATTTGGACATGTACTTTTAAAATCTGATACAATTAATCCATTTCTTTCATTAATCTATCATCGATGGAATTAAAATGGTTAACCATTCTATTTTATAATCAAGTCAATTTCTTCAGTATTTATTTCTTCAGTATAAGGGAATTAGGGGTTACGGAGAGAAGGTGGGGACGGGGTACTGAACTCTAAGATCAGCCATGATCTCATTGAATGGCGGAGCAGGCTCGAAGGGCCGAATGACCTACTCCTTCTATCTTCTAAAAAAAGGAAGAAATTTCATTCTGATGACTAAAATTAATGTTTTTTTAAAAAAAAATCCAAATGACTTCAAAAGCTCAAAGGGATATCTGTTTAAAGTTCTAAGTATATCGTGCAAGGCTAGACATTTAGATGGAACATCTGAGAGAGATAAAATCTGAAAGTTCTTCTTATGTGTTAGAAAACCTGAACATTCTTTGACACGTGCACTGATTTTGAGCGGTGTTGTTTACATCTTAACGGTTTTAATGGAAAATCCATAGGGATTAAGGAACATTTCATTTTGATGACCCATCGACCTGAAGAGTTGACTCCATTTCTCTCTCCACAAATGATGCCAATTTGAGTATTTCCAAGACTTTTTGATTTTATATCTGATTTATTGCATCTGCAATATTGGTGATGGTCAATCACTCTCCGGTCACTTAAAAGTGCAAGACGAACAGTGAAAATAACAGCCTTTATAAATATAGTTACTGTATGGCTATCGAGAGTATTTTCAGCACACGTGAACAATACTGCATCTGCAGTCCGGAACCATTGTACAAGGGTCATTAAATCTGTAACAATCCAAGCTTTCGCACCCGGTAAATTTATCTTAAAGCATGCAAAATTTCCACTGGATCCTTTTTATATCAAGTTTGAATTTTTACTAACATGGTCAGATTCATCTTGAAACTTAGGCCATTAAATCCAGTAGTAAGTTATGACTACATGAAAAAAAAAAGTCTGGTCAACATTCAGTCGAAAGGATTCAAATCTCATTTGTCTAGCATTATCTTAAGATTCGACTTCTCCTTTCTCTGATTGCTTTCTTCCCTTTAACCAATATTACTTTGTTTCCCACGCTTGCTACTTCTCTCCAGATATCTTGCACCAGTAAGACAGGATGACAAACTTGTCAAACTGAGGTTGCGCACAAACTGCGCTGCCTTGGTTCGAACGTGCCTTGTGCCAGTCTAGCCCGACTACTGTCACATGCCACCAAATTTTTCTGAAAACTGAGGTTTTGTTCGTTAAGACTTTAGTGTATCCAATATTTAAGAAATGGGACTAATTTAATTTAATTAAAATCCACAACTTGGAATGCTTCAAGATACTTCACCAGATTGGGCATCTTTTAAAGGAATCATTATATAAGCACTAGATTCAACGCTACTTATTCCAGCCTAACTAATGGGCTGCAGCAGATCAATGCTTGAATTTGATCACTTAAGTAAATAAGCAGGCACAAAGTAGAAGACGCATCAATTGAATAAAGAGCCTCTTGCATCAGCTTCATTTCAGTCACTCTCTTAGCTATCTTCACAGCCTTTCTTTCGATTCTTTTATTTGCCATTTTTATTATTTTCTTGTTGTCCCCGCTCTTTTCCAACCCTTACTTTTGGAGATTGTGCCTCCTCAAACAAGTGCCCCAAATGATAAGGTATACAAGGTTCATGTACTGCACAGATGTCAAGCAGCTGTCAAGACACTTGCGTAAAATGACTCATTTCATCCTATCCGCAGAGATGAACGTAGGGCTGAGCAGTTCAAAATGTCATGTCATTAAAATGTAATGCTGTCTAGCATTCTATACACATTTTATTTCAAACACATGCATTTCTACCCATTGCTAAAGGATGCAACTGAATCACCTGGATTATAATTTATAGTGTTAACAACAGGACAGAACATTTTGCCTCAAAAAATTTAAGGTTTTCTTTCTTTTTGTAAGGTTACAATTTGCAATAACAATCACAGACATGCATTTACACATGGTAGGGGTGTGAATAATGAGAGGGTGCAGGTGAGTTAGACAGAGAAAAGGCATAAACCAGCAAAGAAAACACTAAAATCTGAACTCCAAAGCCCTAAAATTAAAATACCACTTTGTGACCATCTTCTCAAACTATTTTTGTCAATATTCCCTGTGAAACACTTGGATCATTTAATACTCAGTGAGTGAAAATCAATACAATAACGATTAGCTTGCTTAATTTCCAAATCCAGTACTGTTTGGAAATTGGAAACTGGCAATTCATTTATTTAAATGATGGAAATATGCACCAAGTTCCTTAAAAAAAAACCACCTCACTGTTCTACAGTAAGGATTCTTTAAACAATCGAGCAAAAACCACTGAGCTCGAGACTTCACTCATTTGAAAATCAAAATTATTATCCAAATTCAAATCAATGAACTTTTTTTTCCCCCCAAATCATTACCTGGATAAAGATTGGATATTAGAAACAGGGAAGAACAAAATAGTTAATGATATAAATGCGTCAGTGTATTTTTATGTAACCCATTTAATTCTGGATACCAGTGATAAGAGTACTTGTAGTCGAGATAAACAGGCTAACGTTAAATGGGTTACATCGAAAGAAATAGGTTGAAATGTTATAGAAAAGAAAGAAACTTACCATCAGGGACTTCATCCGGTCTCTTTCGCTTCTCATACACAACAATGATGGCCACCAGAATAATGATTTCTGCTACAACTCCTAAGAAGGGCCAGAGAGGTGCCAGGTGGCTGCGGACGCGCAGGATAGTGCTGGCGTAGCTTTGCCCAAGGGAATTGGTGGCATTGCAGACATATTCGCCTGGATCGTCCTCAATATGCAGATTCTTGATAATCAGTTCTGTGTAATTCTCTTTATAACTGATGAAGTAACGACCAGTATCATTATTCAGATCCTATCAGAGGAATAAGGGAATTTATCTTGAGATTGAGAATAATTTACTATTTATTTGGTGGATTTATCTTTGCATCAGTGAACTAAACAACACATTCTTGTGCATACTGTTACAAAGCACTATGTTCTTAAGATACAAGAAGAAAACCAAATTAATCATCATTTCCGAATCTGATCTCTGTCCATTTTCTTCTTTCTGGATCCCAAGGGTTGCCCTGCAACAGGGAACCAGTGCCTAAATTCCAGGGTGAATGCACCTTTGATTCAGTCCACCACAGCACAAGCGAGAAAAATCATCCCTTTCCCCCCCCCCACCTCTCAATGTTTAGTTTATGCAGGTTTGTGTGGACCAGCACATCTGGAAGAAAACCACTTTGGAAGGAAAAAATTGAAGATCAGATCACTATTTAAATGGCAAGCAATTACAACACGTTGCCACGATGAAGGACCTGGGAGCGCTTGTGCATGAATCGCAAAAAGTTGGTTTGCAGATGTAGCGGGCTAGCAAGAAGGCAAAAGGAATGTTGGCCTTCGTTGCTGGATGGATTGAACTTGGGAGCAGGAAGGTTCTGTGGCTGCATCTGGCTTTGGAGGCGAAAGAGAGGAGGTTCACCAGGTTGATTTCAGAGATGAGGGGGCTATCCTATGAGGTTAAGTAGTCTGGGCTGAATTTGCTTGAATTGAGAAAAATGAGAGGGGGCATAGTATAGAAACACAAAATTATGAAAGACATAGATAAGAGAGGTAGGTAAGAGGTTTCCTTTGGTGGGGGAGACTCAAAGTAGAGAACATGGCCATAAGATTCTGTGTAGTAGATTTAGGATGGAGATGAAGAGGAAATTATTTTCCCCAGAGAGTGATGAATCTATGCCCATTGAAGCAGTGGAGATGACCTCAGTAAAAAAAAAGTGATGACCATCATACAGAAGGGAGACTGAAAACTTGGCTGAATGTTGTACCAACAACAACCTTGCTCTCAATGTCACCAAAACCAAGGAGCCGATTGTTGACTTCAGAAAGGAAAAACCAGAGTTTTGCAATTTAGCGATCATTGTGGGATCAGAGGTGAAGCAAATTTAAGTTCTTGGGAGTCAGCATGTTGGAGGATCTCACACGAATAGCGTCGTGAAGAAAAAACGTCAGCGCCTCTACTTCCTCAGCAGAGATTTGGTAATGACACCAGAAATCTTGGCAAATTTCTATAGCAATGTGGTGGAAAGTGTGCCAACCAACTGCATCACGGCCTGGTATGGAGACACCATTACTTCTGAGCATAAAGCCCTCCAAAAGGTAGTGGGCACAGCCTAGGACATCTCAGGCAAAACCCTCCCCACTATTGAGAACATTGGCAGGGAACGCTACTTTCGGATCATCGAGGACCCATACCACCCAGCACATGCTCTGTTCTCGCTGCTGCCATCAGCGAAGAGGTACAGATGGCACAAGACTCGCCCCACCAGGTTCAGGAAAAGCTGGTGCCCTCCACTATCAGACTCCTCAACAAAAAAAAACTCAATCAGGGACTGATTTAAGGACTCTTACTTTTGTATATTTTGGTTTGTTGATATTCATTACTCGTTTACAGTTCTTTGCTTACATGCGGATGTTGTGTAAAGTTTTTTTTTGCACTACCAAATAAGTGGTAATTTTTCTCACCTGGAGGGAAAAAGAATTTCAGGAGTATTTTTGAAGTGTGACAATAAATCTGAAAATATATTTAAGACAAGGTTGGACAAAGTTTTGCAAAATAGGGGAATTAATGGACATGGGGAAAAGTGGAGACGAGCCTTTCATCAGATAAGTCAAGATCTGACTGAATGGCAGAGCAGGACAGACGGGACTGATGCTCCTATTTTTCCTGAGACATCTTGTGCCAGTCACATAATTCTTTCTCCTGTTTCTTATGTTCTTTCAATGCTTCTGAGTTTCAGTCTCATAAATATTTCACAATGGTATCTACATGCTCATTCGTTCCAAGCCACTTTCTGTCTGAAACAATAATTACTGCAGTTTTTCTTCATGGAGTGTTCTACCGTCAGTTCCCCTGACATATCACCAATCCATCCATTTTCATGCCTATAAATCACTTTTCTCTATTTGCCCAAATGCCTGAGAATAATAGTTTTATCACGAGTACTTTTCCACACTATCCACGCCAATGAGAAGAATAGGGTGGCATGTATAGTGGAACAGTTAGCGCCATGCCCTTCCAGCACCAGCGATTAGGACTGGGGTTCGAATCCTGAGCGGTCTGTAAGCAGTTTGTACATTCTCTGAGGGGGTTTTCCCCAGGTTCTCCAGTTTCCTCCCACCGTTCGAAGTGTACGGTTAATTGGGTGTAAATTGGGCAGTAATGTCAGTAGTGGGCTGAAATGTCTAAATTTAAAAAAAAGAACCCGAATTCAAATGGTAAGAAAATGGAAGGTGTTCCAGGTAAGATTCAGCAAACCAAACTCACCACAAATTCATCTTTCACCTTCTTGTGCCAGGTCCAAAAAGGATGGGGATATCCTACAGATTTGCAGTACAAAAGAGCATCCTGTCCCTCATTCTTATTCTCACTCCTCTTGTGACCAGTAACGTCTGGAGATGCTAGGTCAAAAGATAATAATAAAAAATGGTGGCAGTGAAATGAAAGAACAATGAACAAAAGGTGCTGAGCAAACTATCTTTAAAGTTGATTATTAATTACCAATTCATGCCCCCCCCTTTTCCCCGATATGAAAAGGTATAAACATCAATGATTTTACCACATTTTTTGATTGAACATCCACTTCAGCTGCTTTGAAAACTGAAAAGAGCAGCTTATTTATTCATCCATTTATTTATTTCAGATTTCTTGTCAGAGTACATACATGAAATCACATACAACCGAGATTCCTTTCTCCTGCGGACGCAGCAGAATCAACTATCGACAGGTGACGCAAAACATGTAAGCAAATAAACTGTAAACAGATAATGCCTGTGCAATACAGAGAGAACAAAAAGAAACTTAATGAAGTGCACAAGAGTCCTTAAACGAGTCCCTGATTGAGTTTGACGCTGAGGAGTCTGATGGCGGAGGGGGAGCAGCTGTTCCTGAACCTGGTGGTACGAGTCTTGTGGCACCGACACCTCTTTTCTGATGGCAGCAGCGAGAACGGAGCGTGTGCTGGGTGGGGTGAATCCTTGATGATTGCTGCTGCTCTCTGACGGCAGCGTTCCCCGTAGATGTACTCATTAATGGGGATAATACTCAATTAGCTTGCCTGTTTTGCAGTATTTTTTCTCCCTCTTTGATGTATTGTACTTCTATTTCTCAAACCCTAATTCAATCTTCCCTATTTGTGCACTATAGATTTAATCACCAAATGAGCATTTTTAATTTCCAGCGCACCTCTGTACTATTAATTCAAAACGACTTCAGATTATAGCAATTCAATGTTTTCTAAAGACTTCTTCTTCTTTCTTTCTTTGGCTTGGCTTCGCGGACGAAGATTTATGGAGGGGTAAACGTCCACGTCAGCTGCAGGCTCGTTTGTGGCTGATAAGTCCGATGCGGGACAGGCAGACACGGTTGCAGCGGAAAATTGGTTGGTTGGGGTTGGGTGTTTCCTCCTTTGTCTTTTGTCAGTGAGGTGGGCTCTGCGGTCTTCTTCAAAGGAGGTTGCTGCCCGCCGAACTGTGAGGCGCCAATTGAGGCGATATCAGCCCTCTGGCTGTGGTCAATGGGGCAGGCACCAAGAGATTTCTTTAGGTAGTCCTTGTACCTCTTTTTTGGTGAACCTCTGTCATGGTGGCTGGTGGAGAGCTCGCCATTTAACACGATCTTGGGAAGGCGATGGTCCTCCATTCTGGAGACGTGACCTACCCAGCGCAGTTGGATCTTCAGCAGCGTGGATTCGATGCTGTCGGCCTCTGCCATCTCGAGTACTTCGATGTTAGGGATGAAGTCGCTCCAATGAATGTTGAGGATGGAGCGGAGACAACGCTGGTGGAAGCGTTCTAGGAGCCGTAGGTGATGCCGGTAGAGGACCCATGATTCGGAGCCGAACAGGAGTGTGGGTATGACAACAGCTCTGTATACGCTAATCTTTGTGAGGTTTTTCAGTTGGTTGCTGGGTAATTTAATTCCTCCCTCCGCTAAGCCAAGTTAACAGAGCACACAATTTTAATAGCAATGATTTATCTATACCACGACCAAGACCACCTGTAAATTGGAGGATCAGCACCTAATTTTCCACCCAGCCACTCTCTAACCGAATGCCATCAACATCCAGTTTCTGTTAGTCCATTTCCCGTTCTCCCGCTCTCTACTCCATCCCTCTTGTCTTCTTTCCATTAGTCTTCCTCCCCTTTCCCTCTCTATTCACAGAGCCATCTCCCTGCACCTTGTTTCCTAGCATTTCCCCCCCCCCCCCATCCACCTATTATCTGTGGGACTGTCCTCCTCCCCCTGCCCCCACACCACCACCCCCCACCATTTTGTTTGGGCGCCTGCCCTCATTTTGTTTATACCTCGATGAAGGGCTCAAGCCCGAAATGTTGGTGATGTATGGATGGATTGAACTTGGGAGCAGGAAGGTTCTTTGTTCTTATAAAGTATACTGCTTGACCTGCTAAGTTTCTCCAGTGTTGTTTTTAACCACTTAATTCATATTATGGCAATACAATGTTTTGTAAATACGATTCTGATTTAAATTGCTTAATTGAAACTACCGACTAATTTAGTTCCTCCCTCCACTAACACAAGTTAACAGATCACACAATCTTAATCAATTGAAATATTCATAAACCTCAGTCTTGAATGTCAGCTGAAGTTTTTCAGTTTTCTCACTGCAGGTTCTTTCTTGTTCAAGATTTTGGTCCACATAATTTTGATTGTGCACCCTTGATCTACAGGTAGCAACTTCCAAACATGGTTTGCTCATTATATTCTCCTGACCACACAAAAGTAAGTAGACAGTATATTCTAAATAAACAGTCACAGGACACACACACACACACAAGTCAATGCAATTGACTTTTTCAATACAACATTATATTCTGCAACCGTGCTCTTCTACTTTGCATGGTTGTATGGATATCAGAGTTGATTTGCAAGACTGCTCACAAAAGAACAATTCTTACTGGAGCACAGGGATAACCAAACCGCGGCCCGTTAGGATGTAGCCTCTAACGACAAATTGCATTGTATGTACATTGCACCAGATGCCAGTGCCATTTTGAACGATACCACTGAACTTCTGAGTTTCAACACTAGATGCCACCACATAATTAAGTAAATAAACAAAAACTTTTTTTTAAAAAATGTAACTGGTTGAAAACTGCCAGGATTGATATTGTTTGCCCCAGGACTCCTTACATTTTTCTGTATGCCGCCCCAAACCAAAAATCTTTGGCCATCCCTACTGCATCAGGTAAAGATCATGGCCATAAACAAAATTATTAATTAACTTGTACTCTTGGTCTCTAATTTAGCATTCTTCAACAAGTAAAAGATATTCTTTCTATATCAGTGCCATCTAACCTGTTGATTATGAGACACATGGTGTAATAACAATTCTCCCATGTGGAGATTTTACATCTTTCACCAGTTTGATTTACATAATCGTTCCCTCGGCAGTCCTGACATAAAATGCAGCAAGTAAAAGATTACTCCTGAAACCTCCTCAACCAGCCCAGAAGTGTTTCCCCAGCTTAATCAGGATAGGAGAGGGTGCTCTCGATATCTTTCTGCATAAAGCAGAGGCAATATCCAGTCAATCAGTTCATACAAGTATGCACTGATAGCCCTGTGAGTAGACATGGAACCATTGATATGACATCTTGTATATTGACAATATGTGCTTAATGTTCAAGTTTAAAAGGTCGCTGATGGAACTAACATCACATAAAATTAGGTCATCATCCTGTGACAGATTGTGCTATATTTTATATTGTCTATGGCTATGTTTTAAAGGAGATAAATTGTGGCAGGTTTTTTTTTTAAAGTGTTGGTCACAAACACTTAAACACAGCTCTCATTTTCTGAGTGCCTTTGCAAAAACTTTGAAGGATGTCTATAAGGACTCCACAAGTAGGTGTTAACTGGACGTGCTGTGGAGTAATGGATTATTGTTTTGGAAAGCAACAGATGAACGAACTCAGAAGATTAGGTCTGGTGCTGAGTTTGAGTGCAGTTTGCAGTTCTAAGAGGGTCATGTGGTTTTCTCAGAGAGAGAGAGAGAGAGAGAGAGAGAGAGAGAGAGAGAGATCGATCAGTTCTACAGAGCAGCAGTAGCTGGGACTGGAACAGGACAAGCTGGCAAGCTTATGGAAAAACCCCATTTGGAAGCTGGGCTGTGAATTTTTAGTTCAGCCTGGTTAAAGCCCTTGTGGTCCATACAAGAGGAGATGGCTGACTGTCTAATGTTTCCCTTGAAACAAGGGAAACAAAAAGGAACTCTGTGGTGACCTGAAAGAAAGAGGGTATCACCTGGAAAACCCTGATGGGGTAGGTTTCTTTGGCAAAACACTGAAGTGGCTGATCTGAAGGAATCAGTTGTGGGTGTGTCCAACGAGCAACAAATCTCTCTCTGAAAACTGACAGGAACCTTCCTGAGCGGTAACCATTTACCTTTCATTTCAAGCACCAAAGCCTGGTGAAATTCATAAATGCTAAATTCTGTGCACAGTATAAGATTTACCTGCTACCAGTGAACTTGTTGAGATTGGACTGTGAATCAAAGAACTTTTTTGAACTTACACACACATTACACACAGGTGCGCTTAGAATTAGAAAGGAGTTAAATTACGTAAAGTTAATAGTAATAAGTTAAAGTTTGATCCTTTTTTCACGTTTAAAGATAATTAAAAGCAACTTTTGTTTAAGTAACCATTTGTCGGTGAATTTCGATTACTGCTGGGTTTTGGGGTCCTTTGGGGCCATAACAAGCCAAATGAGATGACACCATTCAATTAAATAGAGTTCTAAACAGTAGAGTGCACCAGGTCACCCAATACTTCTAAGAGAATTCCACACTTAAACCTCTCTCTCTCTCCTTTAAAATCTAAATTGTTGGCCAAGGTTTCTGCGCCTTCCATCGCAAAATTGTTAATCTTCACATCTTGTAATGGTAAATTTACAAAGTGAAGTCATTCGCGATGCTGACCAATACAGGGTGGGGATCTAAGACTGAGAACTGACGCCTGGCAAGCAAAGCACAATTATTCTTTGCTGTCAATTCAGTCAATCAGCACCATACAGTGTTTAATCAAATAAAATACAGTCCTGAGACTTGAGGCCCATTTACAATGCAGATCAGTTGCCACCCATTGGCCAATCCTGGTAATATGAGATTAATGGGCCAATATTTTACAATAATCCAGAAAGGCAGACTCTTTAGCTAATGTTACTTGTTCATCTCTGCACCACATGCAGTATTCTACAGAGAATTTATATGTTATAATTGTTTCTTCTGTACTATTTAATTAGTCCAACAAACCTATACATTTTCCTGAAGAATCTTCCACAAGCATTAAATGAACTGAGCATTGTTTACATACATTTCTTCAATGCTTGAGGCAAACGCAGCTCACAGCATCTCTTATTCCTTTTGGCAGAATACATAGCCTTTTTGCTCTACAGCAGCTGGGAAAAATACTGCATTATAACAGCAAAATTAGAGTACGGCACAAAAAGGCAGTTGGGCCTTTTGCTGCAACACTAATTCCATTCCCTTCCAATGAGTATCAAGGGATCTAAGGATAGTGAAGGAAAATGGAACTGAGATGAAGGTCAGCCATGACGTTGATGAACGACAGACTCTGAACGGCTGGATGACCTAATCCTGCTCCAGCTCCTTATTTTAGAGTCTTAATTATGAAATGGGAGATGATATCTATATTTACTTTAAAAGCAAAAATCTCCAGCTCAAATTACATTTCAAAACCAAGAAATTTTCAACAACAATTTTAAATTATATTTTTGTCCACACCAACATTCAAATAGCGCAGGCAAATAATTCCAGCTTTAAATGTACATTTTAAATATTTTTAATTTTAATTTTAAAAAATTTAGACACACAGCACTATTACGTGCTCCCGTTTTACTGAAACCTTTCTGAATGTGTGGAGGCCATCTCCGAGCCGCATAATCCAACCCCTCTTGGAGTGAGTTAATCGGCAGAAAGCTGCACTCCGCTGATCGATCTGATGATGCCGTCAGCCCGCGAATCATCTCTCCACTCATCTGTCTCCTTCCAAGACTGGGGCGGAGGGGCAGCGGGAACCCAGGGAGCCGACGGGGCAGCAGGGGCCAGCCGGTGCGGGATGGGACAGTCGCACTGGGCCACTTCGGCCTTCGGGCCACTCAAAACATGCCAGAACAATGGCCGTCTTCCCTACCCATGATCACCCACGCAGCTAGAAATGTTCTGGGAACCACAGGACGGTTCCAGCTGCCTGGGGTATTATGGGTAGGGAAGACGGCCATTGGTCTGCTGCATTTTTATGACGCATGGCGCTCAGCACCAGTCGCCCCGCCTCTGTTGGATCTGGAGGGCGCTATGAGGCACTTCTGGATATGAATGGGATGCTGGAGCAGCCTTTTAGGGCTGCTGTCTGAAAGGCAAGTTCTTAAGTTTTCCAACCACTCCTGTAGCCGGCCTCAAAGTGGAGGCCCGACATGAAATGGCCAATTGTAATTTTGCAAGGGAGAACCATTCTGACTGCTGAAGTGAAAACAACGGTTTGAAGCAGCTTGGGTGGCCACCCATTTTTGTGGAATTCAGGGCAAAGCATGCTCTGTGAATGACTGGACCTTTTCAGTGATTCACCTGTGCCAGGAGGGTCTTTTGGGAATTACTTCATTTTGTATGTGACTGACAGTGGAAGTCGCTAGGAGAGACCGCTTCATTTTGTATGTGACTGACAGTGGAAGTCACTTGGAGACGCTTCATTTTGTATGTGACTGACAGTGGAAGTCACTTGGAGACGCTTCATTTTGTATGTGACTGACAGTGGAAGTCACTTGGAGATGCTTCATTTTGTATGTGACTGACAGTGGAAGTCACTTGGAGACGCTTCATTTTGTATGTGACTGACAGTGGAAGTCACTTGGAGACGCTTCATTTTGTATGTGACTGACAGTGGAAGTCACTTGGAGACGCTTCATCTTGTATGTGACTGACAGTGGAAGTCGCTAGGAGAGACCGACCGGTGCCAGGGTCTTGGAAGCTTCGTGGAGACCACCCAGTTTGGGTCTTGCCTACAAAAGGACCAGCAGTGTTGTGACCACAGCTTGTGTGTATGGAAATTTCTTCAAAGGCAACACAAGGAGAATTAGTGAGTCTGTAGCATCCACAACTCCAATTTTCCCTTCAGTTCAATATTAATTCTGGGCATCAAATTTCAAAGGCCTGCGCTTCAACACTGTACTTGAAAGACTGAACTTTGAAGCAACTTTCTAGATTTTGGCCTGGACTGTAATAATTGGGGTATATCGCACACACACATGCAAACAGTTGGGTTTAGATTTAGTGTTAAGGATAGTTTAAGAGTAAGAAATAAAATTAGTGTTTTAAAATTAAACATCATCTGGTTCATTGCCCTATTGCTGCTCATTACATGCTGCATGTAATTTCAGCCCATGAGCCCAATTACACCCAAATGATCTCCAACCCCCGGTATGTTTTGAACAGTGGGAGTACACTGGAGCACCCGGAGGAAGCCCACACAGACACAGGGAGAACGTACAAACTCCTCATCCTGGTTCCGATCGCTGGTGCTGTAACCACTACAATAACTGCGCCACCCTTTAAAAAAAAACTGAATGGGATGTGGCCAATATTAACAGGACAACTTGGAACTGCATTCACTTGTATGCCAGTTTCTGTATTCAACACGATCAGTTTTTAAAACAAGGGCAGTTTGTGATTCATCGAACTGCCCCACATTCACTAAATTCTATTTTAAAAACAGCCGTAGTGGGATTTGTATGCATTATCTCTGGATTGCTTGTACCGAGAACATCCTACTGCAATTAGTCCTGCACAAGGTATCAACATTCAAGAGAGGTATCCAGTTTGCTTCTACAGAAGTCACTAAACAAGACTTAACAAAACATTACTAAGCATAACATTGGATTAAAAATTAAATTCTCAAAATTCAAGTACAAATGGCAAAGTTCAACCTTGAGAGCTAAGAATGAAGACTGACGCATGGCAACTAAAGCACAATTATTCCTCACTGTCAATTTGACCAACCAATACATATTTACTAAAATAAAATACAAAATCACCATACCCATGGTATTTTAAAAGAAATTCAAACACATTAAAAAAAAAATGGAGGATTCCTGCTCGTATAGGCACTTGGCCCACCATAATGTGGATCAGTACTAAGATTTTCACACATGAAAGCCAAATACTGCAGATGCTGTGAATCTGAAGATAAAAAAAATAATGCTGGAAACACCCAGATGGTCAGGTAGCATTTGTAGAGAAGGAAACAAAATAAACAATAATTTTCAATAGAATTAGGAAACATTTATTTTAAAACTGCAGTGAGAGATTGAAGGATTCATGTATTGATGCTAATTGACAGAGGATGGTAGAATTATGTCTAAATGAGGTAGATGAGTGAAATTTGTATGTTCTCCCCATTAGTTTCTGCCAGGTGCTCTCACTTCTTCCCCAAAGCCAGCAAAAACAAGCTGGTTAACAAGTGATGGTCAGCTATGCAGGGACATAACAAAATAGCTAAGGGCAATAGCTGAATGTGTGAGAGAGCAAGATGTTGGGCCAAAGGGAAAACTTAGGTAGGCGTTAGCATGGATCCAATGGCATCTTTCTAAGACGCAGTAAAAAAAAATTAAAAATCATGGCAGAGTTTGCTTCACAAGAATCGCTTCTATTTCAATTAATGATCAGAATATTCTTGCATTCAACCCTTCATGTATGAACTCTTAATTTGTATTCTAGGTTGGAAAGAAAGGCTCAATGCTGCAGGCTGCATCTTAAAACCTCATGAATGAAAATGTACATAGGCACCCTAAAGATTTTTTGCAACTTCTGATCAAGATTTTGCTTCCGAGTTACAGAAATCCAGACCACCTGAGAATCTGGACTTCGAAAACTCTCAAATGTTTTAAATTTTGTGGACTTTTGTGTTCATGCGTAAATGCCACAGATGCACAGCAGCATTTTTATTTTTCTTTAAAACAGCTCATTTTAAAGACCCTCAAGATCTTGCAGTTTCAAGAATATAATAAACACAAGGCTACGCATGATACAGTATAATTGGTTACACAGGTTATATATCACGCCTCAAAAGTTAAATAAATGGGACCCAACAGTATCATATAGATGTTTTCGCTGTAATAGGAAATGGGAACAACAGTACATGAAATTTGGGCATGTGAGAAAGTGGAAAAGTTTTGGGAAGTTCTAAATCAGATATTAAATAAAATCACAAAAAATCCAGAGATCTTTCTTCTAGGTAACATAAGAAGTAAGGAATTAGGCCTCAAATTGGATAAAGCACAAAAAAGATTTATAATGATAGCCTTAGCAGTAGCAAAAAAATGTATAATGTCAACTTGGAAATCAGAAGAGAGCCTGAGAATACAGCAATGGTACATGGAAATGAATAAATGTATTCCATTGGAAAAAATAACATATAATTTAAAAAAATAAAGTCACATTATTTGAACAAATTTGGGAACCGTACATGGAACATAACAGAGCGGGCTTGCCTCGGACCTCCACCCCCTAAAATGATAAGACAAAATTACTTGATCCAGTGTGTAAAAGTAGATGACACATTTTTCTTGTTTGTTTTCATTGTGTGATGACATCGTTTAATGGTTTATTGTATTGTACATGTTGAATATTTATTGGTTTTGGAGGGGGGTGGGAAGGGGGGGGCGGAGGGAGGGGAGGGGGATAAAAAGGGAGAAAATGTCACTGTGTATATTTAATGAGAAACGTTTGTATATATTTTGGTTGATATGGTTCACAGTATGAAAAATAAAAAATTATTTAAAAACGATCTTGCAGTTTCAAACAAGTCTCCTAAATTTCAGTCCAGCCTGTTCAATCTCATAATATGCTCTTTCTAGCTACATGTTTAATAAACCTTCTGTGAACTACTTTGAACACATTAACATCCTTCCTTAAATAAGGAGATCAAACCTTTGGACCATCTCATCAATCCCCTATATAACTAAAGCATAACCTCCCTATTTTTGTATTCTCCTCGCAATAAAAGGTTGTATTTCGTTTGCTTTCTCAATTACCAGACATCATTATTATAAGTTTATTTTAAAATCATGTGCTATGACTCGCAGCTCACTTTGCATTTCAGACCTCTGTGATCTCTTTATCGTGTTTCTTTTTTAAAATTTCCTTCACATCTTCCGACCTGATACTCCATTTTGGTCTGTGCCCAATCACTTCTACTACCCATGTCCCTTTGAAGCCTCCTTAAGTCCTCTCACAACTTAATTTCCTTTCCATCTTTGTGCCACCGGTAATTTTATCAACAGCATATTCAGGGCTTTGTTCTATTTTTATAATTGGATGAAAGAAACCAGAAATCCTGGCAAATTTCTACAAAGGTGTGGTGGAAAGTACGCTGATGGGCTGCATCACGGTCTGGTCTGGGGACACCAATACCCCTGAGCGAAAAGCCCTGCAAAAGGTAGTGGACATAGCCTAGAACATCACAGGCAAAACCCTCCCCACTATTGAGTACATCTACAGGGAACGGTGCCATCAGAGGGCAACAGCAATCATCAAAGACCCTCACCACCCAGCACATGCTCTGTTCAGGAAAGGGGTACAAGTGCCACAATACTCAGGTACAACTGCTACCCCTCTACCATCAAAATCCTCAATGACAAAGTCAATCAGAGACTCAATGAAGGACTCTTACTTGTGCACTTTAATGATTTTTCTTGGCTTTCTGTTTTGGACAGTTTACATTCATTAACAGTTCTTTGTTTCGATTTTTACGCTGTGTACAGTTTATTTTTTGCACTACCAATTAATGGTAATTCTGCCGCACCCCCAGGAAAAAGAAATCTCAGGGTTGTATGTGATGTCATGCACTCTTGACAATAAATCTGAAATGTTGAGACCCCAGTATCAATCCTGCTGCTCATTCCATTTTGTCAGTAGACCAGTTTATTTCTACTTTTTCCACGTCACTAGACGGGGAAATGGGTTAGTGAGCGCGAGAGCTGGGGAGTGCAACCAGCATCTTTTTGTGTTCCCACGAAAAGGAGATAAAGCAGTGGTTCTCAACCTGTTTCCTCCCCATTCACATACCACCTTAAGTAATCCTTTACTAACCACAGAGAACCATGGCATAGGTGCTCTGTGCTTAGTAAGGGGTTATCTATGGTGGTGTTTGAGTGGGGTGGGTGGGAAAGGGTGGAGAACTACTGAGATACAGCCTACCTTTGACATCAATAGTGGCATTCACCGGAAGGGAATTTTCAAATGTAAAGACACATTGATATTCTCCAGAATCATCTTTCCTTGGTTTGATAATCCTGGATTGCAAAGGAAATAGAAAAATAAAAATGAATAAAACAGGATTTTATTCTCAATTGTCCAAGAAGAAATTAGAAATTTGAAATGAAAATCTATCTTCTAATGGCAGTACATCTCTTGTAAAACAGGGATGAGTATGCACACACACACACACACACATATATATATATATATATAATATATATATATATAAAAGAATCACCAATATTTTGAAAAACTTCCAAGCCCCTCGGAATGCTGATGGCCTTTAAAACTGTGCAGTAGGTTCTACTATTCTTAATCAAACATCATGGCCAACCTCTTACATGATTCAGTATTCGATCAATACATACAACACGCCATAAATCAGGTGAACCTTCCAACCTTGAGAAGGAATTTGGTGTGGATTTTTTGGTCAAAATGATCTGATACTATAAAACACCCCTTTGGCTGGAGGATCCATATACAGCATGAAGCAAGCCACCTAGACTAGGGATGTCGCATATTTTCGCTCTTCCTCTTACCCAAATGAACACAATTTACTTTATGTTCTATTCAAAGAGAGTTTATTACCTAGTCCTGAACTAATAATGGTTCTAAAAACCTAGGTTTATGAAAGAGAAATGGCATTTGACAAACTTATTTGACTTCATTAAAGATGTCAGAGAGAATCAATTGATGGTACAATTTCCAAGAGAAATTACACAAGGTTGAGGATAATGACGACAGAAAACAAAGTAGGAATAAATAGTTTTGCCGTGGCCAGGCCCAGCTTGGGGCTTCAACTATTGTCTCTATTAATATGAAGGGTCAAGTTTATTCCACACTGGGTGACTGAAAATAAACAAGCAAATTACAAAGGGATCAATAGGTTACAGGTTAGGGCAAAAATAGGCCAAACAGTACAAGTTACTCATTTTGAGGGGGAACTAAACTTTGTTTAAAAAGCAAAAAAAAGATGATCTTTATTGTACACACAGGGAAATCGTAATGGGGAACACACTATACTTAATACTACAACAATTGTAAACATTCTCATTGGGTTCAGTGATCTCCGATACCAGTGCGCGCCTACTTTCTCTCTCTATATATATTACACACTTGCAGTGATATTCAGTAAATACCATTCTTACAAGACAGGGACATCAACTCATACTCCCTGAACCCTGTTTCAATGGGGTGCGGCTCAATGCTAAATGGAATTAAGCTATGAAATGTTGATGTTCAGAAAGATCTCAGTGCCCTTGTGTAATAAATTTAGCATGAAGGTATGCAACTTGTTGGGAAGGAAAGTAAACATTGGTCCATATGATAAGGGGAAACAAATATAAAAATGATTTATAACTGTTTCAAGCTTGAGACCTTCATCAAGACATGGGGAAATGTTTGGGGGGGGGGGCGTGGCGGGGAGGGTGAAGGGGCAGACGGAGTCTTTTTTTTCCAAGGTTGCCTTGAAAAGCACAGAGGAGGAGGAACGTTTACATCAGATTCCCTATTCAAGGGATGATCTGCTTTCCTTTGAAATGAGTGATGCTTTCAAAAAGCAGTGTGCTTGACTATGCCCTCAAACTCCTTTCTATTTATATCACGTTGGGAATGGAAAATAGCCCCTCCTGACTTCATAAGAACTAATATCTAAAATCCTTAGTGTGAAGATGTGAGTGCCAGATAGAGTCTCTAAAGTAAACAACCAAGTATTTGGACACAATGCTAATGGCACCTTTTTTTTCCTGTTAAGAGGATTTATGGCAAATGAGAGATTCCTTTGAATAGACCAAGAAATGCACATAAACCATTATTAGTTAAAATACTCAAATGATTATAAAAAATATTCATAAAATAATTTCTCAATAAATTCAGCTTTCCTCTTCTCGGTTTGTTTCAATACTGTTGAGAAAAAAATACAGGTCCGGATTATTGTATTATAACAAGGACTGCGCCTCATCACGGTCGTTCACAACTAGCTTCTCAAAAACATCCCTCCTGATCATTTAGCAATAAAAAACCCTTTTGAAAAGATAATTACCATTTGTTATTGTTTTAAAGCAACTTCCTGACAGTTTCAGGCCATTATTTACCCTTCAAAAAGTAGCCGAGTTACGTTTGAAAAGGACACAGCAGATGAGATATGCTTGTCTTAAAGGCCATTCCAACTTCTCAATGCACAATTTATCCAATCATAGAATTCGCACAAGGGATCATTTTGTCTTGCATTCTGGGTATTAATTTTTAATTTATTTACACCCTCATTTCCAACATCTTATACATAGCTCCAGAGGACGAAAGGCATGGTTCTCACTTGTACTCTGTGCTGTTTGAAGCATTATTCCTGCTCCCCGAAATCTCTTCCCCATCTTTCATCCAGTAGCTGCCATTGCAGGGAGTTGACGCCAAAGTCAGGTTACAATATAGGAGGATATCAGGGTTGGAAGACTTTAGAGTAACTTCATCAGACGAGTGGATCTTTGGTTCTGAAATGCACCGAGCAAAATAGAAGAGGTTAGCAAGCATGTCAGTGTGCTAGGGGAATACAAATGCAGCCAGCTCACAGTCACCAACCACTCGCAAATACAACTCTCTTTCCACAAACTGCTGCACTTATTCATTCAGTGGTGCTATTAACTAAAAAAAAAATTGTGGCCAACCAAAACACTCATTGCTACACAAATCTATTGCATAGAGTTTAGAATTCAAATAACTACGTTTGGTTGGAAAAAAACTGTGATGACTAACACAACTTGTTACTGCCAGCTTGGATGAATGTTTAGGAAGCTGACATTTCAAGGTTATTTGTTGTCCCTCTATCTTGCTATAACTCTGGAGAGAAGAGTGCTTTGTGAAAATGCTGATGCAAATGGCATAAGGTGCAAGCCAAGTCTCCACTTAGCAAGGCTGAAGTGTGATTATCAAGATAATACTGGACAATTTTTTTCCCTGAAAAAATAATTGGGGATTACAAGCTGAACACAAAGATCATTTCAGATTTGCTGCATCACGTAGGAAGTTGGAGAAACATCAACTTTTATTGAATTATCACGCAGGCACTCTGTCTTGACCAATATTTGGCGATTATCCTCAAACAAAACTAAAAACAAATTTCCAAAGGAAATGAGCAGGCTTGCTGCAGGGAAAAGCAGATGTGTACGATCCAAAGATCATGGGGGAATTGGAGGTAGAGGGGGTGAGAAAATACAAGTTGTTGGGGGTCTTTCCTGGACACAACACACTAATGGCATCGTGAAGAAAACACGTCACCATCTCTTCTTTCTCAGAAGTTTGCAGAGATTTGGTATGACATCGGAAACCCTGGCAAACTTCTACACACATTCGATGGAAAGTGTGCTGACCGGCTGCATTATGATCTGGTATGGGGACACCAATACCCCCGAGTGGAAAGCCTTGCAAAAGTTTGTGGACACAACGCAGGATAACACAGGTAAAACCCTCCCCACCATCAAGAACATATACGGGGGACGCTGCCGTCGGAGAGCAGCAGCAATCATCAAGGATCCACACCACCCAGCACACACTGTGTTCTCCCTGCTGACATCAGAAAAGAGGTACAGGTGCCACAGGACTCACACCACCAGGTTCAGGAACAGCTGCTACCCCTCCATCAGACTCATTTAAGGACTCTTATTTTTGAACTTTACTGATTTTTTTCCTCTCTTCATTGCAGTCAGCTGGTTAACATTTCTTTATTTGTTTACATGTGTAGGTTGTGTAGTTTTTTTTTAACTACTACGAAGCGGTAATTCTACCTGGCCCAAAGGAAAAAAGAATCTCAGGGTTGTATGTGCTATCATGCGTGTCCTCCGACAATAAATCTGAGGATCCTGACCTGAAGTAGTGACCATCCCTCGAGCTTCGCAGATGCCGCCTGACCCACTGAGGCCCATCAGCAATTTGTTTCTGGCTCCATTACAGTATCTGACATTTCAAATTCTTACAATAGTATTCAATTTATGAAAAGCTTGCTTTCACTGAGATTTTAAATAAAGAAAAAGCTGGACAATTTGAGAATTTTAGAATAGTATATTCCTATGGATATAGTCATGGGAAAGGAAAAAAAAATTGGAAATCGAGGCATCCCAAAGAATCAATCGTGTTGGAAGAGAAAATCTGCAAAGACAACACGCATTCGTCAAATAATACCGGTATTCACATCAAAAATGGGAAAAAAATTCTGTCTATTTCTTTAATCTGACCCTATAGCTACATTTATCTGAAAAAGCAACTGTTGAAAACACAAATTTGATGAAACTAATCCAAATTTCTCAGGTAAATTAAGTCAATTGTTTACAAAATTTGAGAATGCCAGTAACTGGTTTGCTTCCTCCACAATCATTTTCGATGAATAAGAAATATAACATGCACAGGTCATGTGTATGGTGAATCTCCCATAATGCTCAAATGCAGCACTGACATACCATCTAATTCACAATGTATTATTATTTTACACTGGAGGTGTGTCATTTTAAAGACACCAATGTTTTCAATATCATACCATTGAAAATCCATCTTTGGATTGTATGTGGGACATTGAAGGAGCTCCTGACCTACAGTCCACTCCTTGACAAAGACAATCTTCTTCCATCTACATAATCGATTCAATAGTTTCCTCAGTACAAGGGAAGATCCCGTTGTTAAACTTCCCAAAGTCCACTCCATGTCAAAGCATTAGTGACTGATTTTCCACTTTACCTCTGCTACTGTCAAAATGCAGCTATTTGTGTCCTTTCCAGCCAACAATAATTACCTATCCTGCTGACCCACATTTGTGTCCTGCATTCCAGCACCACACAATTAAAATTTTCCACACAAGATCTTAAAATTACTGTCATCACCTTCTGCAGCACGAGAAATGCGTTTATCAACATCAATAACCCCCATATCTCCATCAACTCCGCCTATTAATATCTTCCCTTCATCTCGCTCATGGAGATGAATTTTAGCCTTCCTAAATTCCTAAATTCCCTTCCTAAATGCCTCATTAAAGCCCACTGCACACCAAATCTTGTGCACGATGCTCATTCCCACCCTAATTCAACACGATCTGCTGAAGTCTCTTAGTCTCCAGATCAGAAACAATGTAAAATACTTTGTGGAAACCCACAACGTGACCGTGAACACATCGTTACAACTTATTGAGCAACTGAAGGTTTATCCCGGCATATACTTGATAATCTCACCTAGAAAACTGAAACGTGGTAAGCATCTTAATATCTCAGAGAATAATTTATGCACAAAGTTGAATTGCTGGCATTAATATAGGCAATGCTCAGTTTTAATCAAGTCTTACCATTTACAAGACTAGAATTACATGTAAATCTCATCATGTTTCAGAACTTGCATGTTCTTGATCTCTCCAGCAGAATTAACTCAATCGGACTCATTTAAAAGGAGCCTTAATTTGCCATTATTTATGATTGAGTATTTTCTGTATTTGCACTTCCTTCTTGTTTACATTTCTCTCTTTTGTGTACCCATCTTTCCTTCAGTACAGTTTCCTTTTGTACTACCGATAAGTATGAATTCTGCCTGGCCCACAGAAAAGAGAATGTGAGACCCTGCATGGAGTCTGACAAAGAATCTGTACTTTGAATTTTGACTGATTCCATCTCAAACCTGAACCCCGTCCTATCACCTTTGCTTTTTTCTCTTCCACCCTCCCAACTAGGAGCTCTTAACTGTTATCCTATACTGCTTCACATGCCCTGACATCACTCCTCCACCCCACCACCCCCCAAATCACCCCTCATTCAGGCACTTGCCGGTTCTTTGCTTATACCATGCCCTTTCGTTCCCTTTGATGCTGTGACCTGCTGTGATTCCCCTGCAGGTTTGCAGATTCCACTATAATCCCAGCATCTGCACACTCTCCTGTTTAACTGTGTTTATGTCTGCAATTGTATTTCATCCTTTGCCGCAGAGTTTTTCCTTCCTTTCAGGCATCAAAGATCATGAACTTCAACTATTCCTGTCTTCATTCTCCTGCGCTCGGGTTCCCCTTGTCTTTATTTTCCATTCCACCATCCTCCAATATTCAACAGATTAACTTCCCCCACTTTTATGTGATGCCACCAGATAATATTGGTTGTCTCAGCATTCCAAACTCACTCTTCCATTGCCTTCAAAACTCATTCTCCTGATGGCACCTTTCTATGAAGGAGGAGATGCAGAACCTTCCCACTATCAAGACATCCCTTACTACAGGTGAAGCAGCAATTCACTTAGATTTCTTCCAATTTAGTGCATTTCAAATGGGGTCACAATGTGATTCCCCTTACTTTTAAAAAGCCAGACTGCTCTGACGAAGCTCCATTTAGTCTACAACAGCAACTTGGTGCCTTTCACTTTAAATTTCGATCCTGCTTGGATCTCAATCTTTGGCTTCTTGCATTGTACCAACAAAGTAAGCTGGAGGACTAGCACCTCATCTTCCCACCAGCCACGTAGCCCTCAGAACTCAACACGAAAGTTAACCTATTCAGGCTATGCATTCGCAGTCTGCATCAAAAACTGGCCGTTTCTGATGGCCATAACAAGATCGGTTTGGGTTTTCCTCTCTCCACACACGCTACCTGACATTCTATTTCCAGAATTTCCATCTTTTAGCATTTGCAGATTTTTTTTTTTGCTTTTCATATCCCAAGTCTATTTCTCTGACGGTTCATGTAAAATTACCATCTATACATGGTCAATTATTATTATATTTTATCTTCACCTTAGATTTATGCTCTCTTTACCTTCCCAACAGCTTTACTTGTATCCAGCACACCTAAATGGACATCGATGATTGAGGAGCATTAATAAATTTTTAATTTCAATTACAGTAGTAAAAGACCTTCAAGAACCGTATAATATACTCATTTCACCAACTTCAATGAATCTAACTTGTCTAACTCAATCTCCCTTTTCCAGAATTTAATTGTTAACAATTATTTCATGCAGTTACATTTTATACTTTTAATTCCCTGAAAAGATTCTCTCAACTTCGCCATGTATTTTACATAATATTAAAGCAACTTTCTTTTGTTCAATTTTCAAAAATACCAATGGTGCATGCAAATTAAACAGCAAATATTCTGCAAGATGAGGGGTAAAATTGGTAAGACCAAGGCACCAATGGAGTAACACCTCAAAAATGAACTTCAGATGTTTCCCCGACACAAAAGTAAAATTTAACTGACAAGTAATGTTTGAAAATAGAACGATATAAAATATATTATAATAATCTTTCTTAAATTAGACTAGCATCTTGTGTCCATCCAAAATCTAATTTCAAATTTTGAGGTATTGTCTGCCTGGCCTAATTGACTGCAAATATCATACATATCATCATAGAGGACGATCCCTCAAAACTTAATTTTTTTTCCCTTAAAAATCAGGGGTTATCCTACACGTCAGATCTAAAAATCTCACCTTAATCTCAACACTTTCTTCCCAATGGCTCCGATGCAATCTTGCACATATCCTGTTAGTTATCAGCGAAGTCATAGGGCTCCTCCGTGGGGTCTACGCGCCTCGTCTGACGGTTGTCGGTTGTGTGCAGGCTTTAAACCGCCTGCTACAGTAGCCGACAGTGGTTTATTTCAAAATTTCCAAATAAAATTGGTAACATTTTACATGGTTGTTATTAAAATCTTGTAATTTGCTTTTAAAAGCATCCACTCGTCAGCAGTAAGGGCCAGATTTGGGTCGTCTTATACAAAGGGTATCACTCAAAACCTACATTTTAGGTGGAAATTCTGGGGTCATCCTACACGCGAGTCGTCCTATACAGCAGGCTTCCAAATTCTGACCATTCATGGCTTCAACATTCTTTCAATTGCCATTGGTTTTATGGAATGAAAGTTAAACCTTGACCAACATAATGCTCATGAGGAAAAAGAGAATAACTAAATCAATGCTTAAGATATTTCACTTTTATCTGTTGAGCTCCACAACACAATTAAAAAGAATGGGGGAGGAAAAGGTCAGATTGCAACCCATCTCATTTCAGGTTCATTGTCCAAAGGTTTTGCGTCTACTTTTCTCGGTAGCAATAAGATTCCCAATTCTGGCACCTATTGGAAGAGGCCAGTTAAATGAATTTGCTGGTTGCTTGAGATCAGCGAATTAACTGCTGGAGGTGTGCCAATTTTAAAATTACATTTTTAAAATAAATCTATTTATTTTCCACGATCTTTTGCCAGTTGCTTCAGTCTGCCGGTTCCTTGAATCCTGGATAACTGGGATTTTACTACATATAAAAAATATTGCTGTTCATTAATCACTCTTTCCTCCGAGAAAGGTTTTCTAGGAATATGACAAGGGTATCCCAATTTAAAATGTTCAAAACTTGCATCTCACTTACATGCACTCAGACAATAAATCTGAACTTTGAACACTCCAATATGTATCTTACATTTGGTAATAACTCTGCTGGGAGCAGAGTATCACTTAGAAAGCTTTCTAAATTTATTTTCAATTTGACAAATGAATATTGCATTGATCCAATGGTCTATTTGAAACAATAAAAATGAACACTGCATTCCAAAATCATGGTCCTATTAAAATTAAGTATTTTAGATTTATGCAGAGCTGAAAATGGCATTGGAGGCCTGAATGACATGGAAAGCAGAGCATAATTGCTACATGTTCCAGTCTGTGGGATGGGAAAGTAAGATGGTGGGAGCGAGACAAAAGAATTCTCAGGAGTTGGAAAATCTTCAAAATGTACTCACTCATTGTTCTAAAGTGTGTTTAACCTGCTATCTTCGTAGTATTAACTTACCAAGAGGACTGAAAAGCAAGGATGAAAGAATCCCCTCATATGAAGAATATGACAATGTAATATTTCAAACCATCCAACAAGTACAGAAGGCTATAAATGACTGGCATTAGGGAACTTTAAAAAAAACTTCTCTGTGATGTTTCTGACCACTCTTTAAAATGGCAGCATTAACCTACATCATTCTTAAAAAAAATACAGAATTTGTCTCCGCAGAAATTTTTATATTTTCAAATGCAGATTAAATCTCTCTGCAAGGTTAAATAATATCCAGTTCTCATCAGTAAAAAGAGCTTCAAGAATCTACAATAGAGTCACATTTTCTTTCTCTGAACAAGTTTCGAAACCTAGGAAGAAGAAACAAAACTTGAAATAGTTCTTAAAATAATGAGCTGACTTGGTTTTTTTTTTCCCTTGGAGGAAGCACCTTTATTTTATTTTTTTAATTTTTGAAAACTTAAGACGTACAGGCCATTTTGGCCCATGAGTCCGTGCCACCCCATTTACCCCAGTATGTTTTTAAACAGTGGGAGGAAACTGGAGCCCCTGGGGGAAAACCCACGGGAGAACGTACTAACTCCTTACAGACAGAGTGGGATTTTAACCCTAGTCCCGATTGCTGTTAGGGCACTACACTAACCGCCCTGCCAACTGTGCCACCCATTAAGTTGGGCATAGTTTGTTGCATTTGTTGTTTCCACAAGATGATTAATAGTGATTTCTTAGGAATACCAATGTCAAATGATTTGTAATAGTAAGATGGCAATTCTGTTAGGCTCAAAACATCTTCCACCTCATTCCTTATGAATTCATCTACATGGAGCAAAATTTATGTCTGTGACTTGGAAAAGAGATTTCACAAAAGAGGGATACATGTTCATCAGTAAATTACATTCAGAATCCCTGCAATTCTATTTAAATTACATAATTGCTGCATTTGTAAAGTGGACTTTTTAAAAAAAAATGTACAGTATTTATCCAGAGTAAAATGCATTACAAATTATTTATCATTCCATTACTTAGTTTATGACTGCACTAGATCTAAACCTTACTAGTCTTCATTATTAAAAGTATCTGCAAAACTATTGTCCTGCACCATTTTTTTAAAAAAACTCCTGAATTTGCAGAAGCCAATTAACATGCGGAGCATCTTTCTTTGCAGTTCACTATACCATCCGTCTCTTATCTGGAGGAGAGTACACCAAAATAAAACTTCACATGCACACCCACACAGAGATTCATCAACACTCTTTATGACTGCCCATGCTCATTTCAAAAGAAAATGGAACTGGTCAGCTTTATGTCTCAAACACTAAAAGATTCAATACAACCATCAATTAAAAACACAACTGCTTAGGTTTTCAAGTTCACAATGTTCAAGGGAGAGAATGGGGGGGGGGGGGGTTAAATTAGATGGTAAGGGATTTATGCATTACAGACAAAACGATACATACTACACTCTGCGGAGCAACATGGCACCGATACCGCTTTATATTCTAATGGAAGCTGTTCACAAACTAGAGGCACCATGAGGAGGATAGGTAAGACAGGGGACAATAATTCAGGCATTTCTGGACTATTAGGTCTACAACACTGTGAATGAGAAGGGGTGGGGGGGGGGGGGGAAGAATTATGTGGAGACAACAGGAAAGGTGAAAGGTCTCAATGACCAGCGGGAACTGCTAATGGTACTACAATATGCAGTACTCACTTGGTAGGATGACAACAGTGGCCTGAGCTCGTATCCAGGTAATGGCTGGATTTTGTCGGAGGTCGTTCCGCATGGGGTTGTTGCTGGCCCTGCATTCATAAGTTCCCGTATCTTCCAGGACCAACCTAGTGACACGCAGCACACTCACTCCATTCCTGCCGTAAGCCGTGCTTATTGAAACCCGTCGCTTCCAAGCGCCATTCCATAGTTTTATGAACGAGTCGCCCCTGTTCACCTCCGCGTACCACCACTGGATCTCGGGTGTGGGGTTCCCTACCACATCACAGTACAGCTCAAAGGTATCTCCTGTCAGTTTAGTTTCTGACAAGGGTGACTTGACAAACCCAGCTAGAGGGAGGGCAGTAGAAATATTGTGATAGAGTAATCAAAGAACCCCTAACTCTAGACAGGTTCTAACAGAAATTGTTCAGTTTAAACATTAACAGAAAACAACATTAGAAAAGAACAGCGTATATAATTCAAAGAAAATCACAATGTTAGGTACAGAAATGGAAAAAGGGTACATGCAAAAAGTGGAGTGTGGAATTTTAGTTGTACAATCAAACTGTCCTCAAAGAATTTGATGGGAAGGTTTTACAAAGGACTGGATTAGCTAAAAAATTGATAAGGACAGAAAATTATTATGTAGAAATGGTCAGGTATCATACAGCATTTTTAGAAATTTGAGATACATGTAAAAATTAAGAACAGGACAAATAGTTTTTAAGAGATATTTTGGAATGTTAATTACCTATCAACTATTAACTGATGTGGATCCTTATGATCAATATGTGAGAGCATTTTGGAGCTACTTTAGCTTATTGGAAATATATCCAGAGCAGAGAGAGAAAAAAAATCACCAACTTAATAATCTTAAACTCCACCAATATACCCAACTCCATTATACCTCAACATTACAGAACCAGTCATAAATAAGCCACTTGATTCATTTTATTACACTGAGAAATCTATTTGGAAACACCCATCTTACTCATTATTAATATGCAAATTTCAAAGAACTTGCTAGAAGTTGGTTTGAACAAGTTTCTACATACTGTCGCACTTGCAAAATTCCCTACGCTGGAATATGCAAAGTGTAACCAACCATACACATAAATAAAATAAGAATTAGAATGAAAATCAAAATGACAAATGCCAAAGGTCTTTTATCAAGACTTTTCCTAGACAAACTCAATTTTAATCAATTTTTAAAATTATTACGAACAGTTTACCTTTGAAACTCCTTTAGACAAGTAGATATAGTAGCCAATATAGTAATATGGACCAGAGGAGTGTATTTCTGAACAATGAGTTTACCACCGATTAGTCGACAATATGATATTCAGTAACTGACATGAGAAATACCACTGGAACATATAGCCTCAAGTCAGTCATAGTGAAAACAATTAATGGTTTAACATCTCAGTTCTAAATTTCTCCCTATGCTCACATCCATCTAAAGTCTTCCTATTTCAAAAAAATACCCAGAGTTCTAAAATCCTCAGGCTTTTGGACATCTGTAAGGCTGAACTCCTGCGCTTCCAGTTTTAATTATTTCACCGATGAGCACAAGGACGATGGTCAAAGAGAGGCTGGAACCTCTATGGAGAGGAGTCGTCAATGTTTCGGGTCGGCCCTTCCAGCCTCCCTTTGTTCATTCAAGATTCAAGCGCAGCTCTATTTCATCATATCGGTATACTCTAAAAGTGGAAAGGGAGTTAACCAGATCACAGATCAGTGACCCAATTCCATGCACCAGGTTTGCAGCATCTCCTATTAACCTTGGATTGAGAAAATTCACTGATACACAAACATTTAAAAACAAAAATGTTGCAGATTATTCATCTCTGCATGTAGAACTAGCCCCTTATATCACCTACAAAAGGGCTGATTTGGACTTCCTGTTTATGTCTACTGATTCTAGTGTAGTATTTTCTCTCAAGTACCTCAATTTCAATTAAATCTACCCTAGAAGATAGCCGACAGACATTTCTGGTTCAGAGACAAAGGAACTCAATCAAAAGAAAATTACTTTGAAGTATCTTCCTCAACATCTAATGCAGTAGAGAAGAATCCTTAAATAATTAATTAGCAAGCTGGATCAGTCTGTAGAGATTGGCCTACTGTATATGCAATTCTTGGTTGTTGTTTACTAACGGAAAATACTGACCTATTACACTAAGAGCTCAACTTGGCAACCGTATCACACTACTGCAGCAAGTAAGTAGCACGCTGAGTTTATTTGTAATATCGATTAGTGCAAAATCAAGATGGACTGTAATTGCCTGGAATTACCTCAGTTGCAAGATGTCAGAAACCCATCTGAAATGACATCCCATAGCAACCAATGTAGGGGAACGAAATGGGAAGCCTGATGCTAATCATTACTAGATCCGAGGATAAATGCAAGGTCACTGCAAATGCAAAATAAAAAATCCAGTCTATTACGCTTGAAAACAAGTTTTCCAATAACAACATCATGGGAAATAGATAAAAAAAACTAGAAATCCTCAAGAAAAAGATGCTTTGTGCCAATCATCTTTCATTAAAACAAGCTTTTCTTGACATTATAACACAATCGGTTTGAGGTACTTGGAGTAGAACAAAACATCTGCAGATACAGTGATTGAAGTAAAAACACAAGGCTGGAGAAACTCAGTAGATCAAAGAGTGTACTTTATACAGCAAAGATAAAGGTAATGTTTCAGGGGAAGTACATTTAAACCAGTACAAGTCGTTGTTTGGAGAGATCCAGCAGAGAAATTGATGTCTACTCGATTTAATAATTTGGCTAAGGGGACCAAGTGTAATTTATCAATGCCTGCTGGCAATACAAAGCAAAACGGCAACATACATTGTGAGGCAGATACAGAGAGAGGCGAGGTCAGAACAAATGAAATATGTGGAATGATTTGTGGTTATCTACCTTGATGGGGGGGAAAAAAAATTGAAAAGCAAGCATTTTCTAAAATGGCGAAAATTGGAGATGTTGAGGCAATGCCGGCGAACCAAATGTTAGTAACACAGCTGTAGCAAGCAATTAGGAAGACAAATGGCACGTATTCACTGCAAGAGTATTTTAATCTTAAGAATAAAGATGTCTGACTACACTTGTATGGGGTCCCGGTGAGATGGAACCTGGAATAGTCGCACACAAGCTTGGTCGCCACACAGGGGTGCGACTTGGAGAGGATTCGATGAAGATTCGTCAGATTGATGCTCATGGGTCCATACTCTTATGCTTCGAAAAATAAAAGGTTATCTCAAATTAAATGGGATTTGATAGATCCAGTTCAGAATTGCTGCTTCCCCGAGCTAGGATGGCATGAGCAAAATGAGGGATCAGCTTTAAATCCCTTATTGTGGCATTGAGTCATTGCAAAACTTTAGTCAAGAGGATTGTGGCAGCTCAGAACAGGACATAGATTTTTAGATTTTAACATAATTGAGGGCTATGATAAAAGTGTAGAGCAGAAAGAACATCAAGGGTGAAAACCCTCCTCACCATCGAGAACATCTACAGGGAGCGCTGCTGTCGGAGAGGAGCAGCAATCATCAAGGATCCTCACCACCCAGCGCACGCTCTGTTCTCGCTGCTGTTATCAGGAAAGAGGTATCGGTGCCACAAGACTCAACGCCATCAGGTTCAGGAACAGCTGCTCCCCTCCACCGTCAGACTCCTCAACGACAAAACACTTTTACTTTTGTACTTTATTTTTTTCCTCTCTGTATTGCAGTAGTTTGTTTACATTTCTTTATTTGTTTACATGTGTACATTGAGTTAGTTTTTTTAAAAAAAACCCAGCACATAAAAGAATCTCAGGGTTGTATTTTTTTTTAAAATTTAGACATTTCGGTCCAGAAGTATGTGCTGCCCAATTTACACCCCATTACTCCACACCTCCTGTACTTCTTGAAGAGTGGGAGGAAACCGGAGCCCTGGGAGAAAACCCACGCAGACAAAGAGAGGGCGTACAAACTTCTTGACAGCGCAAGATTTGATTCCCGGTCCGGTCCCAATCACTGGTGCTGTAAAGGCGTTGTGCTACCGACTAAACCAACTGTGCTACCCATGTGATATCTTGTATGTACTCGGACATTAAACTAACTGCTGCCTTGCAGGTTTTGCCTCTTCAGGTAAAGGCTAGGAGAAGGTAACTCTGACTTCAAATCCCTGAATTCGGCTCGCCCAATTGTCAGTACCTGGAAAGGGCCCCAACTATGGGCAAATAGCACCTGTCAGTCTGGCAGCTGTGACAAAGCACGGGAAACCAATGCAGCAGCAAACTCAGTGGGCCAAGGATCCGTAAGGGCAATGCCAGCGAGCACGGTCTTGGAACAGACCACTGAGCGGGGCAATCCTGCGCCACTCTGGCTGTCGTGCCTTGCACTCTGCCAGGCCCAGGGGTGTAGGACCCAGAGGGAGGCGTTTGTCCTGGGCAAGCACTCGCCTCCAAGTCCTTGCCCCAGCACATAGTGCCTAAAGCTCCATGGAAAACGGAACAAAAGTTCTATAAGGACAGAAGAGCTACAAGCTACCGTGTTCATCTTCGCTCGCGAAGGGATGGGCCATGATGATCTGACATTAAATCTAAAAGGTGAGCCATGGCCATCTTTTGATTGTTAACATATTAAGGGATCTCAGGGTTGTATGTGATGTCATGTAAGTACTCGGACAATAAATGTGAAATCTGAATGGCTCACTCCTCTCCCCATCTCATGTTATAGTTTAATCTGGCTGCAAGTCGTGCCAAAATTCAACAATATCCTGATCAGAAACTACAATAGTCAAATTCAATTCTTGATTAACAGAGTTACTGCAGTAACTAGTGTCACTTTTAAAAAAAAATCTCCTTTCTCAAAGACAATTAGCAACGAAGAAAAAAAATCCATCCAGAATATCCTGACTTGGTTATAGCTGAGACACATCAGTGTCTGTTGTTTCAACTGTAATTTGCTCTCAAATAAATTGGTATCAAGAAAAAACTAGGAATTCAGAAGAGAAGCTGTCATAAGAATCGAGAGGGAGAAAGGGAATCGGGAGGAAATTAAAGAACAGTGAACACTGCCCAGAGAGAGTGCGGTAGCCAATTTGAGAGGATGAAATTAAAGTGTATTTTGGCGCAGTGTCAAAGATCAACCTCCATCCATCATGTGCCCCACCTGACTTTACTGTACATAAAGCTGATACACATCTTTGCTACATGAAGAATGCAGCAGGACTTGTTAAGTTTCTCCAGCACTTTGGTGTGTTGAACGATCGGCCTTTCATCCACTGTGCATTGAAAATGGACTTAGCAGCTCAATGTGCCCAAAAGTTCCCTTCAATGACATCAATGCAAGCCTGGTAATCTGTAGTACCAAATTACATACCTACAATGCAAGCCTGGTAATCTGCAGTACCAAATTACAAACCTACAATGCAAGCCTGGTAATCTGCAGTACCAAATTACAAACCTACAATGCAAGCCTGGTAATCTGTAGTACCAAATTACAAACCTACAATGCAAGCCTGGTAATCTGCAGTACCAAATTACAAACCTACAATGCAAGCCTGGTAATCTGCAGTACCAAATTACATACCTACAATTCAAGCATGGTAATCTGCAGTACCAAATTACATACCTACAATGCAAGCCTGGTAATCTGCAGTACCAAATTACATACCTACAATGCAAGCCTGGTAATCTGCAGTACCAAATTACATACCTACAAGCTTTCATTCGCATTCTGCAATAATTCATGCAAAAATAATATCCAATTTGACAAGATCCAAACCAGACCATAGCACTACTTAGTAGTGGTCTGATTTTCCAGGTATGCAAGTGGATTTTCTGATTTTAAGCAATCATGTATTATAAATGAGGCAAATATTTTGAAACCATCCATTAAGTTCCATTGAAAAGCACAGCAGCTGTTGGTGTATCTGCAATGCCATTGTCCTAGATTCCTTGCTCAATTAATATTTTAAGTATCTGACATACTAAGATTAAAAAAAAATCCTTTAATGCACAAAGTTATGTGGTGAGCTGTGATCTTGGTCTGCCCATGCAGACGTATCTAAACCAGGCTTCCAATTAATAATTGAAATCTACTTTTAAATAAGAGCAGGAATATAATTTTGTGACTTTATAAAGCACTGGCGAGACCTCACTTGGAGTACTGGGTACATTTTTGGGCACCTTATTTGAGAAAAGAGGCGCTGAAGAAGGTTCGGAGATTTACTAGAATGAGACCAAGAATGCAAGGGTTAGCATATAAGGAACGGGTGTTGGCTCTTGGAGTACAGAAGGATGAGGGGAGAAGGATGAGGGGTCAGAGGGAATTTGAATGCTGAAAGGCCTGCAGAGTGGATGTGGCCAAGGATACTTCCCATGGTAGGGGATTCTCGGCCAAGAAGGAGTCAATTCAAAACTGACGTGGAAGAATTTCTTAGTCGGGATTCTGCAAAACTTGTTGCCAAAGGCAGCTGTCGTTGGGTGTATTTAAGGCAGAAATTGACAAGTATTTGATTAGTCAGGGCATCAAGGATTACAGGGAGAAAGCCGGGGAGTGGGGCTGAGTGGGAAGATGGATCAGCTCATGATTAGAATGGTGAAGCAGACCCGATGGACCAATAGGCAGACAGACTTCTGCTCCTTGTCTTGTGTAATCGTGAATATGGAACAACGTGAACTGCAGATTCCACAAACTTCAGACATTTCCTCTTTTAGGAAGAGCTTTCTCCAAATTTTCTCCCAAAACGGAGTGTTCAGATGCAAAGCTTGCGTACTTGAAGCCCAGTTTTGTCAATGGCCACCACTGATACAACACAGAAACTTGGTAGCCAGGAGAATGTCACAAACAGCAAAACACAATAATGACTGGATCTTTCCGGCAAGAGTAAAGATTGGCCTAATTTTTCTGTAAAGCTTTGAACAGTGAAACACCAGACTGCAGCTAGATTTTTGCCTCCGATTTCAGCTCACCGCGAGTTGAGAAATGTTATTTTCTGAATAACTATGAATTCTGCAAATGGGAAACACCATTAAATATATAATCTGATTGCTAGAAATTAATTCCCCCTTGGGTAAAACTATACCAAGCTAGTAGACCACTTTCGTCCCAAGGCTATGATTTTGGATCAACGAAATCTATGTAACATTGGTTTAGTACTTAACAGCACAAGGATTCTCAGAGAGCAAAAGGTTGCTTCTGGTCATTCGTAAGCCCTTTCAATAATGCAGACCCACTTTAACAGTATTTCTTGTAAACATTACACTAACTGTCCTTTTATGGTAACGAAGCAAGAGAAACACTTCAAACTCTGGCTTGTTCAGTTCCAGAGACAAATGGCTGAAACACAACAGTTCACATGTGACAAACACCAGGTTTGACATACAAGTAAAGCACAAAATCTGATCGAGATATTATTAAGCCCGTGCTGGGACTCAACATTCCTCTCTGCAACTGGAGTCTGTACTTCATG
This sequence comes from Narcine bancroftii, assembly GCF_036971445.1. Classification (NCBI taxonomy): domain Eukaryota; kingdom Metazoa; phylum Chordata; class Chondrichthyes; order Torpediniformes; family Narcinidae; genus Narcine; species Narcine bancroftii. Next base: position 16,008,372 of record NC_091479.1, on the reverse strand, counting down.
ACAGAAAGACTGGTCTGCCCAGGTTGGCAGCAAAACTTCAAGCCCCATTACGCTTTGCATTGGCGCACCTCAGGAGCACATTTGAGTGTGTTCTGACTAATGGCATCATTGTGTGGCAGGGCAACTGCAAAGCAAACCACAGAGGACCACTGGAACAGCCGAGAGGATCACTGGGGTGGGGTAGGGGGGAGGGGGTCTCCCTTTCCTCTACAGATGACATTTACTGGTGTGCTGTCCATCCAGCGCACATCTTCAACTTACACCATCAAGGTGGTGGTAAGGAGCATCAAATTCAGGTCTGCCAGGTTGGGGAATAGCTTCTACCCATGAAAGTTATTCCATATATATTATTTACTTCATGTGATCATTATTTTGTGTGTTTTCATGGTCGGGATCCTGTTTCGTCAAATTGCTCATGTACAATCATGTAATAAATTTGAACTTGTTTAACATCTCAAATGCATTCCTTAACAATTAACTGCGTTGCTAAATACTGTTGAGCTCTCTATGACACATTTTAAGAATTAGATTTTAATCCAACAATGGTTAACCCTTCCACTGATCTATAATTGCAATGACTGAAAACAACCACTGTGGCACACATAAAAGTGACACGATGGGTGAAATACGGAGGAAACGAGGTCAACTTTTATTCAATAAGCTCAAATGTTGAAGACCAGCATATTCCAAAAATCCGCAAAAGTGCCAACCACATGGCCATGAACAGCATGGAAACTGTATTTTAAAACAGATGTGGAAGCAGCGTTGCTGAACAACTAATTTGCTACTTCGTTACCCGTCTCTTGCTTAGCAAGAACCTGGCAGTTTCAAATGACCAAAACGGCACTCTCTGATCTGCCAGTAATTGCTTTGTTAGCAGAGTGAGGAAATAGAGAGGCAGAGTAAATATTTCATGGGATACTGGAGATCACAGCTTATTCCATCGCATTTTCATCTCCTCGCTCATTTAATGGTGACCGCGCAGCCCGACCTGGAAAATTCAATTTGTTAAAATTGAAAAGCACATGGCCTTCTGGGAATTTAACAGGGCGCTTTGTAGCTCAATTGCAGGACAACCTCGTTTTGTAATACATTAATAATTTTAATCACTTGGAGTCAAAATATTTTTTGTGTGTATTAATTCTATTTTTAGATTTTTGTGCAAGCTGTTACAGCAGATGCTGGAGTCCAGTCTTCAAAAACCTTACGACCTATTCAGTCAGGACCCTGTACAGATTTCAAACCACAAGAAATGCAGTAAATTTGATAAAGGTCAAATTATACAGTAATAAATATTTAAAGCACTGTATTTTTAAGTCGGTGGCCACCTGTTTCAACCTACACTGCACTGTTGTTGAGGCCCGACACAAGTGCTCAACTAGATTCACAGCCATGTCTAGCACTTGGAAAAGCTATAATACGGTAAACATCAAGATTCATAATGATTCACTAAAATTGAAGAAACAATTATAAACAAGGAGAGCACGTGTCTATTGATGTAGTTGAATATTTTTTTTATTCATTACTTTTTTCTTTCTGTGTGTGTGTTTAATTATATACAAATGAATTGTAATTTTTATGAATGCTTACATTTTAAACAAAAATGTTTAAAGGAAGAACATGAACATCTACAGGAGCTGTGCTTGTAGTAAAAACACAAACACTGGAGGAACTCATTAGGTGGGGGAGGGGAAAGAAAGAGAATCTTGCCTCAATTTGTTGGAACCTTTACAAAAGATGTGAACTTAACAATGAATGACAGAAGCTGACTAAACCAGCACCTGCTCTTCTTCCAAACATTCAAGGCCTGGAGCATAATTTTGGTTATGGGAATGCAGATTAAATGCAATAAATTATAAACTTTAATGCTGGTTAAATATTAAATAAATCTAAAAAATTTCATTTGTTTTCATGCACAGGCTTGCCTTTCATATTAAAATATCCATGATATTTTTAATCCCTGCAGTTGACAATAAGAATCAGGAGGTCAGACATGGCATTTTAAAGCAAATTGGAAAAACATTTCACTTTTTCCTTACCGCAACTTTCAGGATTTATGTTTGGTATGATAGAACTATATTCCAGAATAGATATCTTGGTAATCTGTTTTTCTCTCATGCAGCACATTATGACAAGATGATGGATTTGCAATCTCCCTGACTAACATTTTAAATAATTCTTTTTAGTCAAACAGCATGGTTACAGGCCCTTTCGGCCCACGAGCTGTGCTGCCCAATTAACCTATACCCCAGGTACATTTCAAATGGTGGGAGGAAACCAGACCCTCCAAAAGAAACCCATGTCGACACAGTGTGGGATTCAAACCCGAGTCCTGATCGCTTTATCCTAACCTTGTACAGTTTTCAGACAGGTTGTCAAGTCAATTTTATTGTCATCTGATTGTACAAGTGCAACCCGACAAAATAGTGTTCTCCGGTCCTCCGTGCAAAACGTGAATGTATTTAGTACAATTAGTTTTCAAATTCTCAACTCAAAATTCAGAAGTTATTTACCAAGTCTTGCTTTCGACGCTCCAAACCAATTATAAATCTATTACAGCTACTTATTCAATGAACACGATCAAGGACAATTAACACAAATGGAGCACCTGAACAACAAGCAGCGATAGTAATGGGCAAAACAGGTAGCAATTGGAGACAGAATTGGCACAAGTTGTTCATGCTAAAGTATCTCTTGTTTGCCTTACCAGGATTTTGCCTGTTCATTGATTTGTACCTCAATTGCCCATTAAACACAGGAGAAAGCCATGTTCCATAATTGAGAGCATACATAACCTATAACAAATCAACTTGTATTTGAATCGACCACTCACGAAAAGCAAATACACAAAAATGCTGGAGAACCGGTCCTGCAGCGACCATAGGATGCAAAGATATATCACCAACTTTTCAGGCCTATTCAGACCTGAGCCCTTCATTTTACATCTTGACAAAGGACTCGGGCCGAAAACATTAGTTCTACTGTCCATTTTTGCCTCCTCTGGGTGCTGCCGAGTTTCTCTGGCACTTTTGTGTATTTACTAAAATCACAGCACCTGCAGACTTTCTTGACTCATGCTCGTGAGAAGCCACAGTGTGGTTCCATTTCTCTGGGACATGAATGGAAATGATTGAAGTAATGGTTTTTCCTAAATAACACTTTTCCAACTTTTCTCCCTCCTTATAGACACACACTTTAACAGGCCCTTTCAGCCCACGAGACCATGCCACCCAAAAACCCCAATTAACCTGCAACCCCCATAGGTTTTGAAGGGTGGGAGGAAACCAGAGCACCCGGAGGAAATCTCCTTACAGCGCTGGATTCAATCCTGGGTCGCTGGCCCTGTAATAACATTGCGCTAACCATGACTTTTGCACCTGGTTTGATTTCAACTGCTCCATGTTCCCCTTCAGTCCTTCCTCTTTATGCCAATTCTTTATCGTAATTACTTGGATACTTTAGAGAAAATCTATAATAGTTTTTAAGGAGACATACAGGTAAAAGCTCAAATATACCCCCACCCTGTAATGATTACAATACAGAAAATACAAAATACAGCAGAACCACTCATCTATCACTTGTGTTCGAGCATTCAATTTGCACAGTCTATATTTTAGAGAACGAGATCCATCACCTTACAGCTGGGGCTTAATACCATTCAAAAGGTAACTGCACAAAAGAGGCACACCAGAGATTCTAATAACATGTTATTCTACAACAGCTGTTACACAAGTTAACTTTAGGGAAATTCTATTCTTGGACAATACTGCCACATTCAAGAACAACTAATAGAAACAGTGCTTATAGTAGCAAAAATAATTAATACTGTACAAAACCTCCAGCAGTTTAGTGTCTCAAAGAAGCACCCACAAGCGGAGATTATACCCAAGAACATTCATGCGTGCGCGCATGAACAGGAACTTTAATCCTTGGGACTCCCAGTTTTCAGGGTCTACCAATAAGCACATGGACTCATTTTTTCAGGACTGGTTTTATACTCAACCAAGAGCTGGTTCATGCTAATTTTTAACCTTTCATTCTGTAGTTTACTCTGGGACCTGGTGTATACTGTGAAAGATTAAAAATGGCCGGAGCCCAAGGGTTAACACTTGGCCAGCAAAATGACAAGTGTGAAGTATATTTGAACATATTGCCCATCAGCTTAATGCTCGTTAGTCAGTTCTCCTGGAAAAAAAAAGCTGTCGTTTTCAAAACTAAGGAAAACACATACATTTATTAAAGGTTAACCATAAACAAAAAGAAAAATAATTGAACACAATTACAGTATGTGAATACCACAGCTAATAGGGAACTAAATTACTGCAATAATTTTAAAATGAATCAAGTTGAGCAACATCAATACTGTACCTGGTTAATTCTCAAAGAATATTTATTACAATGGAGCAACTTTTAAACCACATCCTTATAAAATGTAAAAGTGGTTAAGACAAGTTCTTAATGGGTTCTTAATTCTGCAAAACAACCTTAATTGATTCATTCTATAATAGTATAAGAAGATTGAAAATTCTTGCAAAACAGATGACTATTTATCGCACATGTAAACATTTCACTAGCTTCTTTCCCAGAAAATTCAGTTGATGTATCATCTACTGTGTTTACATGGTACTCAACCCAGTTTCTCCAATTTGGAGCATTTTGGATTTAAACTGAATACTGAATTCAGTATCAAATTGTAAATGATTCCCACAAGGAAATTGCATTGTAAATTCAAACCTTCTCTCACCGTATCACGCAGGTCACACATTGTACAAGTTCATACATAAATGTAAACACATACATACATTTAATTTTGTTGCTTTGCCACAAGTGGAAAACATTTCTGCTTCACATCACAGACTGAATGGGCCGTGATCAAAACACCACCACAAAAACTCTCAAAGACGTCGTATTTTTCTAGAGGCAGGGCTGTTCGTTGTGAAGCCAGTCTGCCCTCCCATCAGTTCCAGTTAAATTAGAGGGTCCCTATCTGAAAATTTGGTTGCTAAAGGGCACCATAATTTAGACACCACAAAGTGTTTTACACCAGGCAGCAATTTGGTTCAAAGAAGTTTAAAAAACTTTTTAAATAAAAGTTTAAAAGTGTAAAAATGCAATACACAACCCCTTGGTGAAGATGCCACTCACCACTGGGGTGACTCTCCCACCCTTGCCTGGTAAGAATTTTTATCTTTATTTGTATTAGGTGTATTAGTAACCATGGCCTGTAAACTTGGGGGGCAGGGGGGTTAATTATAACGGTGTTATAACGCCAGTGATTTGGGTTCAAATTTAAATTTTGTTACACGAATTACCTGATTAAAGTGAACTTTACATAACTAAATAGTACCATACTGATCTTTTTCAAATTACTTTACATTTTGTCTTGTCTTTTTAGCTATATTCTTAATGCAGGTGTATTAGTTAAGGCATTGTTGCAGTGTGTCTCTGGCAACTGGAAAATTTGCGAATGTGGCATCTGCAATCCAAGTAGGTGCCAAATACCAAGGGTTTTACTGCAGCACCATGGTCATTAATGGGGTACCCAAGGGTGATAATCCCTTCAGTTCTTGGAGAAGGTTCCCCGCCCTTTAATTCTCAGTTATGGATGGACCCTAGTTTGTGGTCCTTCCCCACAACGCTTTTGCATTGGGCGCAACAAGCTTCAGTGTGGCGTAGCGGGTAGCACACCGCCTTTACAGTGCCAGCAATTGGGACTGGGGTTTGAATCCCGCGCAGTCTGTAGGGAAGTTGTATGTGTCTGTGTAGATTTTATCTGAGAGGCTCTGGTTTCCTTTCACCTTTCGAAACATACAGCTGGTGTAGGTTAATTGGATGGCACGGACTCATGGGCCAAAATGGGCATTTACCGTCAGAACATATCCCCATGGCCTGGGGCATGCCGATCTGCAGGATATCCTCGTGGATACTTCACTGTGCTGGAAGAAATGTTTCAGCCAGCCCAAAGTACGTTTTCACCAAGCTGATCATCTTCCAGCAACCCCAGATAGTTGTCTCTGCATATGTCCCTGGAACTAGCGCGGTTAGCTCAGTTACATGCCACACAAGGTGACCCAACAAGCACCAGTCAACTGTTAAAAGATTAAGGAATGGTCCTTACACAAATAAATTGGCCTTCCCCTAACTAATCATGTGCAAGGAAGCAGTTGAAGAATTTCTTCTGGTTCACCCTGTAAAATTCATCATTTGTTCAAACTCAGGGTCATCTGCCAAATGGAGGAACCAAAGGGAGATGAGTATTTCTTCTCCAACCTCTCTTCCAACCATAAAACATAAATTTCAAAAAAAAAATGGCTTCATTATCACCCACAATCAACTGCAATAATTTTCCTGGCTCATTTCCAATGGAGGCCCGAGAGAAATGCAAACCACCCTGACATGCAAACCATTCACATCTTCCACACCCTTTATGCCAATTCCATGCAGGCACAATCTGTGACTTGAGACTTTGGTGAAAGTACCATGTACACCGTATATAATACTCAGCATGCAAACAGGGCTCAAAAATGCAAACTTCAAAGAGCAGGTCTGTCCCATTTTTTTGTGGTCTGAACTAAACTTAGAGATCAGGGATTTTCTCTCCTGCACTGCAAGTCTCAATATGTGATTATAGCCAACTTCTACAAAAGTAGCAGATTTCAGAGTTCTTGTTCCTAGCACTTCCTCGAGGACATCAGGTAAGGTCAGGCTAGGTTTAGTTGTCAAGTCACTCAACCACCATGCACCATTAACCTGACAATGCTCTAAGTCACCTCGTGCAGGAAATTGTAAAATATGATTAAACAATTGAACAATCTCTCTTTATAGCCTGAAATAATCTTGAACAGCAGCAAATGCATTTGTTCTCAAATTTTCAATAAAGTTAAAAATCTAATGATTTCTTACAAAGGAATAAGGACAATATATTCCAATGACAGATGAATACCAGTTTGTCCTGCATTATTGGATAGATTCCCAGCATTTTGTTTTTTTGCTCTTCATCTTCCTCTCAGTTTGCCCAAATAAAAAAAACTCCAAAAAAAAAGTTTGGGATTTAACTTTCACACATATAATGTTGATTTCACCAAATTCTCAAAAAATGCTGATATTTCAATTCAGATAAGAGTTCTAAAACATTGCAATAAATTCTGAAGTATTTCTTCTTTTTTTCTTTGGCTTGGCTTCGCGGACGAAGATTTATGGAGGGGTAAACGTCCATGTCAGCTGCAGGCTCGTTGGTGGCTGACAAGTCCGATGCGGGACAGACAGACGCGGTTGCAGGGGAAAATTGGTGGGTTGGGGTTGGGTGTTGGGTTTTTCCTCCTTTGTCTTTTGGCAGTGAGGTGGACTCTGCAGTCTTCTTCAAAGGAGGTTGCTGCCCGCCGAACTGTGAGACGCCAAGATGCACGGTTGGAGACGATATCAGCCCACTGGCGGTGGTCAATGTGGCAGGCACCAAGAGTATTATGTTTTATTTAATGAAGGATTGACTCAGAAATCAGCACATCTCATTTCATTTGGGGTGATTTTAAATTTAAAAAAAAATTAGACATACAGCATGGTAACAGGCCATTTCGACACACAAGTCCATGCTGCCTCTATTTACACCCCATTAACCTATACCCTCAGTACATTTTGAACAGTGAGAGGAAACTGGAGCCCTTGGAGAGAATATACAAACTCCTTTCAGGTAGTATGGGATTCAAACCCCGGACTAGTCCCGATCTCTGGCATAAAGGCATTGCGCTAACCCCTACACCAACTTTGCCACCCCTATGCCAAATGTTTAAAAATGCTTCTTTTGCAATTAGACAATTATGAGATTCATCACGGTCTTCTTTCAAACCAGTGTGATCAGGAATTAATTTTGCAATACCAAAAATGTTGCCTCTCAAATAAAATTCAGTTCTGCTTCTGACCCCTTTCGCATTCATTGATAATTGGTTTCAAAGGATCATTTACAGAGGACAGGAACCAATTAAAAAATATATGGTGAATAAAGTGGATTTTATTATCAAATAACTCCTCTTCCATATCTCAATTAAATTGCTTGCAAGTCTGATATCTATCTACTGCCATTGGGAAAACTTTCATCAGGACTTGCTGGCTCAGCTTTTACCCACCCCATCTCCTCAAATGAATAAGCAATACACTCTTGCCTGCAGGTTTACAGTTTTAAAATGGCCATATCTAATAGACGACAAAAAAATTGGCATTACAGCCTTGATAGGAAAGTGCTTAGCACGACATTCCAAAGTACAAAAATATCTCAGCATCTAGAATACTGAACATCTCCAATCACAATTAGGCCTACTTTGTAAGTAGTGTTTCAGTACAATTTGGGTATACACGACAGCATTAAGTAGATTTTCAAAAGTCTATGTGGATTGTGTTTCCAGGACTTCACTGACATTGTAAAGCTTACATTGTTTCCCCCACAATAATTACTGAAATACATTGAATAACTTCTCTGAAACAACACCCTGAGACAGTAAACAATAATGTGCATTTAAAATAATGGCATTAAAAAAATTTGTATATTCTCCCCATGTCTGCGTGGGTTTCCTCCCACCCTCTAAAAACGGACAGAGATTGTAGGTTAATTGGTGTATCAGGGGGGGGGGGGGGGGCGGGGAACGACATAGGCTTGTGGGCCATAAGGGCCTGGTACTGTGTGGTATGTCTAAATTTAAAATATGCACCTTGATAATAGTTCGAGACAGTTATTTCAAATTCATTTGCTGCAGTTTTAAATGACAATAAAAAGCTTACTAATAGCCTGGAATAGCTCAAGCTTTCATATTTCAATATTTTTACCTTCCCTGCACTTGGTGTCCTAAATTGCAAAGAGGAATGTCAAAAAGAAATTAACATCATTGCAGTGCAGTATGGTTCACCATTTGAAAATGGATCATCTCTGCACTGTATTCTGCAGAACAGCTCCCAATCTAAAAGTACTGCAATATCAACATTATTCCAGTTAATAACTGCTCTTGCATTTTCACCCTTCCTAAGCACCTGCCCCACATTTAACCAGGAAGTGAAAAAAAACAGGCAAAATAACCAAACCGTTACAGGACAAGGGGAGAGGAAGAATTTGAATGCAGAGTTTGCATTTGTTTGCGTGGCAATGCATCGTTACTGGACGATGTAAACCATACAAATATATAAAAAAACTATCTTCAACCTTGGGTGTTTGCACTAAAACACCAAGTTAACACTCACTGGCAACATGAGCAATCCATCTTTCCCAGATACTGGCACCAATAACTCACCTCTTGCCACAAGTGTTTGCTCTTCCAACAATCAGATCCCTGGGATGCCAGCCACCATCTCCCACCAGTCCCCAAATTCCCTTTCCTCACTTCATCCATGAATCTAAACGTGGAGTGGCCCAGTCTTGTAACCCCTCACCAGAGAATCGCCAGTCCTCCCACAGAGTTCCACTCCTCTTCTCCAATCAAAGTCGCTAGACTCCCCAATTTTCTTTCTCATCACCTCCCCTCAGCTGCCCAAAGTCCCATATCCCCACCCGGATTCCCTCTCTTCCAGTTTGCTTTCCCCACTCCAGCTTCCCAACTCTGATTTCCCATCCCATGGTAGACAAAACCACTTCCCCCACTCCCTGGACTCACTCCAACTTCCCCACCCCTGCCTAGCCCTTCAAACTCCCATCCCCGGTCCGCCATTTCCCCCAGCCCTTCCAGAATCCCATTGTCCAAGCCCACCTTCCCAACCATGCACCTCCAAACCCAACCACCCCATCCCCCCCTCCGAACCATGGACCTCCAAACCCAACCTCCCCCCAACCATGGACCTCCAAACCCAACCACCCCACCCCCCCAACCATGGACCTCCAAACCCAACCACCCCACCCCCCCCTCCGAACCATGGACCTCCAAACCCAACCTCCCCCCCAACCATGGACCTCCAAACCCAACCACCCCACCCCCCCAACCATGGACCTCCAAACCCAACCACCCCACCCCCCCAACCATGGACCTCCAAACCCAACCACCCCACCCCCCCCCCAACCATGGACCTCCAAACCCAACCACCCCACCCCCCCCCCCCAACCATGGACCTCCAAACCCAACCACCTCACCCCCCCCAACCATGGACCTCCAAACCCAACCACCCCACCCCCCCAACCATGGACCTCCAAACCCAACCACCCCACCCCCCCCCCAACCATGGACCTCCAAACCCAACCACCCCACCCCCCCCCCAACCATGGACCTCCAAACCCAACCACCCCACCCCCCCAACCATGGACCTCCAAACCCAACCACCCCACCCCCCCCCAACCATGGACCTCCAAACCCAACCACCCCACCCCCCCAAACCATGGACCTCCAAACCCAACCACCCCACCCCCCCCAAACCATGGACCTCCAAACCCAACCACCCCACCCCCCCCAACCATGGACCTCCAAACCCAACCACCCCACCCCCCCCAACCATGGACCTCCAAACCCAACCACCCCACCCCCCCCCAACCATGGACCTCCAAACCCAACCACCCCACCCCCCCAACCATGGACCTCCAAACCCAACCACCTCACCCCCCCCCAACCATGGACCTCCAAACCCAACCACCCCACCCCCCCAACCATGGACCTCCAAACCCAACCACCCCACCCCCCCCCAACCATGGACCTCCAAACCCAACCACCCCACCCCCCCCAACCATGGACCTCCAAACCCAACCACCCCACCCCCCCCAACCATGGACCTCCAAACCCAACCACCTCACCCCCCCCAACCATGGACCTCCAAACCCAACCACCCCACCCCCCCAACCATGGACCTCCAAACCCAACCACCCCACCCCCCCAAACCATGGACCTCCAAACACAACCACCCCACCCCCCCAACCATGGACCTCCAAACCCAACCACCCCACCCCCCCAACCATGGACCTCCAAACCCAACCACCTCACCCCCCCCAACCATGGACCTCCAAACACAACCACCCCACCCCCCCAACCATGGACCTCCAAACCCAACCACCCCACCCCCCCCCAACCATGGACCTCCAAACCCAACCACCTCACCCCCCCCAACCATGGACCTCCAAACCCAACCACCCCACCCCCCCAACCATGGACCTCCAAACCCAACCACCTCACCCCCCCCAACCATGGACCTCCAAACCCAACCACCCCACCCCCCCCAACCATGGACCTCCAAACCCCCCACGGTCCTCCCGGCCGCCCCCCCCCCTCACGGTCCTCCCGGTCGCCCCCCCCCACGGTCCTCCCGGCCGCCCCCCCCCCACGGTCCTCCCGGCCGCCCCCCCCCCCCCCCCACGGTCCTCCCGGCCGCCCGCCGCCCCCCCCCACGGTCCTCCCGGCCGCCCCCCCCCCGCCCCACGGTCCTCCCGGCCGCCCCCCCCCCGCCCCACGGTCCTCCCGGCCGCCCCCCCCCCGCCCCACGGTCCTCCCGGCCGCCCCCCCCCGCCCCACGGTCCTCCCGGCCGCCCCCCCCCCGCCCCACGGTCCTCCCGGCCGCCCCCCCCCGCCCCACGGTCCTCCCGGCCGCCCCCCCCCCCCTCGGTCCTCCCGGCCGCCCCCCCCCCTCGGTCCTCCCAACGCCCCGCACGGTCCTCCCAGCGCCCCCCCTCGGTCCTCCCAGCGCCCCGCACGGTCCCTCCCAGCGCCCCCCCTCGGTCCTCCCAGCGCCCCCCCCCCCGCACGGTCCTCCCAGCACCCCCCCCCCAACCCCGCCCCCCAACCCATTGCCGGAGTCCTCCAGCCCGGGCCCCAGGCCGCGGCACTCACCGCTCTGGCCGCGGGCCGGCTCCAGCCTGAGCGAGAGCGCGAGCAGCGCGCACACGGCGGCGCCGAGCCGAGCGGGGCCGCGAGCCGTTGCCATGGTGCCGCAGGATTCGCCGGAGCCCAGCGCGACGCGGCCGCCCGTCAGCCTCGGTCCGCGCGACTGCGGCACCCTCGCTCCGGTATCGTCCGACCGCGACGCGCCGAGGGTCCGCCCCGCGAGGGGGGGGGAGGGGAGGGGGCGGGGCGGGGGCATGGCGCCGAGTTCCACGCCCCGCCGCGGGTGGCGCTGTGGGGGCGCACTCAGCCTCGCCCCGCCAGTGGGGGCGCTGTGAAGCGATTTCACGCAAGAGGCGCACTGGTCCTTACCCATAGGGGGAGTTCGATCATCCCGCCACAAGCGGAGCACTAGAACTTATTTTGCTCCACCCCTGGGGGCGCTCTGGAGTTGAACCCCCCACCCATTCCAACACAGGTGGTGCTCTAGTCTTACTCCCATCCCACCACAGGGGGCGCTCTAGAACTTACCCCCCCATCCCGCCACAAGCGGAGCACTAGAACTTATTCTACTTCACCACTGGGGGCGCTCTGGAGTTGACCCCCCCCCATTCCACCACAGGTGGTGCTCTCGTCTTACTCCCATCCCACCACAGGGGGCGCTCTAGAACTTATCCCCCATCCCGCCACAAGCAGAGCACCAGAACTTATTCTACTTCACCACTGGGGGCGCTCTGGAGTTGACCCCCCCCCATTCCACCACAGGTGGTGCTCTAGACTTACTCCCATCCCACCACAGGGGGCGCTCTAGAACTTATCCCCCATCCCGCCACAAGCGGAGCACTAGAACTTATTTTGCTCCACCCCTGGGGGCGCTCTGGAGTTGAACCCCCCACCCATTCCAACACAGGTGGTGCTCTAGTCTTACTCCCATCCCACCACAGGGGGCGCTCTAGAACTTACCCCCCCATCCCGCCACAAGCGGAGCACTAGAACTTATTCTACTTCACCACTGGGGGCGCTCTGCAGTTGACCCCCCCCCATTCCACCACAGGTGGTGCTCTCGTCTTACTCCCATCCCACCACAGGGGGCGCTCTAGAACTTATCCCCCATCCCGCCACAAGCAGAGCACCAGAACTTATTCTACTTCACCACTGGGGGCGCTCTGGAGTTGACCCCCCCCATTCCACCACAGCTGATGCTCTCGTCTTACTCCCATCCCACCACAGGGGGCGCTCTAGAACTTATCTCCCATCCCGCCACAAGAGGAGCACTAGAACTTATTCTACTTCACCACTGGGGGCGCTCTGGAGTTGAACCCCCCACCCATTCCAACACAGGTGGTGCTCTAGTCTTACTCCCATCCCACCACAGGGGGCGCTCTAGAACTTACCCCCCCATCCCGCCACAAGCGGAGCACTAGAACTTATTCTACTTCACCACTGGGGGCGCTCTGGAGTTGACCCCCCCCCATTCCACCACAGGTGGTGCTCTCGTCTTACTCCCATCCCACCACAGGGGGCGCTCTAGAACTTATCCCCCATCCCGCCACAAGCAGAGCACCAGAACTTATTCTACTTCACCACTGGGGGCGCTCTGGAGTTGACCCCCCCCATTCCACCACAGCTGATGCTCTCGTCTTACTCCCATCCCACCACAGGGGGCGCTCTAGAACTTATCCCCCATCCCGCCACAAGAGGAGCACTAGAACTTATTCTTCTTTCACCACTGGGGGCGCTCTGGAGTTGACCCCCCCCCCCCATTCCACCACAGGTGGTGCTCTAGTCTTCCTCCTATCCCACCACAGGGGGCGCTCTAGAACTTACCCCTGGCAAAGCCCAGGAGTGGACCAATGGGGTGGTTCCAAGGTCAGGCCTGCTACAGGAGGCACTGGGATCTCTCCCTCCCATGTCCACCTCTGGAGGTTATTATCTTACTATATTTAAAAATTTTTCTTAAGGGAGCAGCCTCTATCCCCACCACCACCCAGGCCAGGCCCTCTTCACTCTGCTACCATCGGGAAGGAGGCCCAGGAGCCTGAAGACGAGCACTCAGCAGCACAAGGACGGCTACTTCCCCTCTGCCATCAGATCAATGTACCTCAGGCACGACCTTATTGTCTCTTATTTATCTTCCGCTATTTATTTATTTTTCAAATGTAATTTATAGCAATATTTGCACATGGATGCTACAGCGAACAACAAATTCTGTGTCCTGTTCGTGACAATAATCTCTGAATCTGATTCCTTAAAAAATCGTATCCTGTTCAAATATGTAAACTTGTGCTGTAAATACATATTCTTCACTCCCACCTTGGGCTTCTCACCATTTTCCACAGCAAGTAATTACATGTCTAATTTTAAAATGTGGAGATTATATTTATGTAAGAATGTTCCTCATATAGGACTAACATGTACATATAATACTCTCATTCAGCTTGCTTAATGTATGACCGAATTCAATTATTTTTATCTGTTTTTCATCTGATGTTCCTGATAATGGGGGAAAACCAGGACAAAGGGTCACAGTCTAAAGCCATTTAGGCCCGATGTTAGGTATATAATATGTGATTACCCTGGTATCCGTGCTCAACGTCAGCAAAATCAAGATGACCATGGGCTTCAGAAGGAAGTCACGGGAACACAATCCATCGAGGACAGCAGTGGAGAGGGTCAAGAACATCAAATTCCTGGGTGTCAAGGATCTGTCCTGAAGCCTCCACGTTGATGCAATCACAAAGGCTACACTTTTTGAGGAGATTCGGTATGTCACCGAAGACTCTCTCAGGTGGACCGTGGAGAGCATTCTGGCTGGTTGCATCACTGTCTGGTGTGGAGGTGCCAACACACAGGACAAGTAAAAACTCCACAGGTTTGTTAACTCAGCCTGCGACACCACAGGCACCCCATTGAGGACATTTACACAAGGCGGTGTCTTAAGAAAGCAGCCTCTGTCCTAAAGGACCCCCCGCCACCCATCGGGGAAAAAAGTCCAGAAGCCTAAGGATGAGCACCCAGCGGCACAAGGACAGCTTCTACTCCGCTGCCATCAGATTCCTGAATGAGCAATGATCCAAAGACACTGCCTCACTTTGACTTCTCAGGCACTATTTTTATTTAGATGGTTTTTATAAATGTTTGCCCCTGTGACACTGCTTGGCGAAACAACAACGCTGGCGAGTTGCTCATGACAATAAATTCTGATTCTGAACCCATGCAGACACCGGGAGAACATAGCGACTCCTTAGAGACAGCGTGGGATTCTATCCCAGGTCCCCCATCGCTGGTGTTGTGACAGCATTGCGCTAACCGCTTCACTCTTGGGGTAACCCACCATTCACCACGAACAGCAGAACACAAATGTAAAAACGCAGAGCTCCACGGGTCAAACGGTACACTTTCTATAGCAAAATATATGTTCACCATTAACGTGTTGAGTTCCAGCCTCATCGAAGTGACCCCGTGTATAATAAGGAAAAGCAATCAAGTGTTTCCAGAGTTGCTGCGATGCTTCTCTGTTGCAGCCTAACTAGTCTGTTATTATATAACCCATATTCTGCGACATAATAATTATTCTGCTGTATATTAAAGCCCCATCATTGCTGACTTACTATTTGCCTGCCCACATTCTCCTCACTTCCATCATGAAGCTTTATAATTTAGATTTTACCAAGGATCAGAGCAACTTTTCTGCTTCTATCTAATTTATTCTTTTCATAAACATTGCTTTTATAAGTTCTCTTCTCATTCTACTAAATTCCAGCGAGTAGAGTCCAAGGCGACTTAATCTCTCCTCACGGAGTATGTCCTGTTATCCAGAATTCAAGCAACTGGCAACCTCAAGCCACCCAGTAAAGCAAATTGAGGAAAATAAGTAGGTAAAAAATAGAGGTTTAAATTGGCGCGCCTTGCCGCTCGTAAAGAATGGGTCCTTATTCATTGGAGCGTAGAAGGTTGAGGGGGGATTTGATAGAGGTATTTAAAATTATGAGGGGAATAATCAGAGTAGATATTGATTGTATTTTAAAACATTAATAAAAATATTATTCAATATGCAAATCACTTCTGTCGTCCACAAGATTACATAATTAGGAAAATATTCAGGGGCGTTTTTGCATCTTCTTCAATTATCGTACTTGAGTAGTAGTCAATATCATGTAAAGGTCGTTTTCCCCCCCCCACCCCCCCACGGCTGCTCGCCCACCAGACAACCCAACCACAGACTCTCACCTAGGCCACCTGCCCATCTGGGCTCCCTAAGTCACGACTGTGGACTTACTGCCTGGTCCCGGCCGCCTGCCTGCCCATCTGAGCTCCCCAACAACACTGGCACTTACCGCGGTCAAAAGTAGTATGCATGTACTAGTCCCCCCCCCGAATCTTTTCCTAAAATGAGGTCTACGCGATATACATGTCTGTATAGGGATTTTTCCTTTTGGACAATGGTCTTTACTACTCTTAAGGGAGCTTGTCTTGTTGTCATGTACAATTGTTAGCTAAATAAGAGAAGCATTGGTACCCAGGAGCTAGAAGATATATAAATATACTTTTCATACATGTGACTTAGATAATGATACCATCCACCTGATGTATAGCTTCTATGGATCACAGGGACTTGAGAACTGATGGTGAGGGAGGCTTGTATTGTACAAAAGGTCAGTGATACCTGTGCTCCATAAGATCTTGAAATCCTAAGATTTTGATAATAGTCCATGAATGGGCCCCATGTCTTTTGGAATCTGTGATAGCATATCTAAAATAATTTTTTTTCTAGAGTTAAACAAGCCATAATATCTCTGAGCCATTGTGCATGTGCGAATTACGTTGTAAATCAGCAATTTAAAATTTAAATTTGGACATACAGCACGGTAACAGGCCCTTTTGGCCCACGAGCTCGCGCCGCCCAATTACACCCAATTGATCTACGACTCCGGTCTGTTTTGAATGGTGGGAGGAAACCAGACCACCCGGAGGAAACCAGCACAGATCCGGAGAGAACCAAGTGCCCCACAGACAGCTCTGGATTCGAACTCACAGTGCTGTAACACCATCCTGCTAATTGTGCCATCCCCACCATGTGCATTTTGGTTCAGGGAGGTGCACGGAAAGTGGAGGGCGCCCATTTCTGAGTTTGAAATGGACGGCAGCAATTTCTGCTAGCGAAACATTGACCAAGAGGCAAGAAATGAAAGCTGTTTTATTTTTTTTGTTCCCGTGTCACCTCCACAGAGACCAGTCATGAGAAGGATACAAATGATATTCATAAAAGTAGTTTCTGAAACAAAATCCTGGTTCTGATCATTTTTCCTCCCCCCCCCCCCCCACCCATTTCAGGTCTTCACAGTGGCTGTCTGGCTGAAGTATAAGACAGTAAACCCATGATATCAGGAATTCAAGCCACCAGAAAAAAAATTAAGAAAATATATCTTATAAAATTAAAATAAATAAGAATAAAATAATAGGTAAAAAATACTTACGTTTATAATTGTAAAAGTAAATGTTCTTGGAAGTAACACATAAACTTTTGGTGAAGATGGGAGCAAATACTTAGCATTGGTTGTGCTTTGCTCGTGGCCGCTGTTTGAATAAAGTTGTGTTGGCATTGCCCAGAATGAAGAGCTTGCCATTGGGGCAACTCTCTTAAGCATCTCCTTATCACTGCTTAGTAAGAGCCGCCCCGGTCAGAGGCTTTATCTTTAAACTTAGGGGAGCATTTGGTTAATTATCTATAATGTTATTGTTCATCTGTCGGGTGGCTCCGTGGAGGGGGAGGAACCTGCAGATGCAGTGCCGGTTAAATGTTTTCAAAGAATGTGACTGAAAATAAAGTAAAATGCTTTCAGGTTTATATATTCATGTGAGTGAAGTTTGTTCAGTGTAAGTACAGTCCAACATTTTTGTCTTTTAAACTGTTTATTCCTAATACAGGGGTTGTAAGAGTGAATCTCAAGCAACCGGAAAATACACTTATCCAGCATCTGCCAATCCCTATAGGTGCTGGATCACAAGGGTTTTACTGTGGATAGAAAAGAGGCAGGAAGGCAGGAACAAAGGGGGAGAGAAAGAGATTCACAAAAGAGACAGAATGAGAAAGAGATTATGAAAAAGAGAGAAATTGAGAATGAGATCGAAAGAGAGAGAGAGAGTCAGAGCGAGACAGGATAAGGAAGAGAGAGAAAATGGAAAAAGAAGGAACATGAGAGATCAAGGAAGTGGGAGTAAAAGAGAAAAAGCAGAGGAGAGAGTGGAAGGCAAGAATATGGAGAAAAGTGGGGGCGGGGAGGAGGGGGGTTGGAGAGAAAGAGCTAAGGCAGGGAAGAGAGACAAATGGCCATAGTAGAGGAGAGAGGGAGATGGAGATGGATTGACAGATGACAAGAGGGTGAGAGAGGTGGCATAATGTTCACCAAGAGATGGAGCCATTTCATAAAAAAGCCATTGCAGATCACGTTAATTTGGAAGAGGGAGCACATTTGTCACACAGACATTTGGTCTCCAAAGTGTTCTTAAAAAGAGACTAAGTAAAATATGAAGCGGAAATGTACTTCAAAAGTACTAAATTGGGTCTGAAATCTTGGAATGTGGTAAGGTCGCCAAATGTGCATTGGAAATCTAAATCCTCCACTTTGTTGAGACATTGCTGTGTCCCTCACAGGAGAAAAATCTGCCATCTTTTCCTCATTCTGGTTTATGTATAACTCAAACCCATCAATGTGGTCGATTTTAACTCACCTCCAAGGTGGCCCAACAAGCCATTCATTTCAAGTTTATTATCATCTGACCGTACATATACAGCCCGACAAAACAGTGTAGATATAAATATTTTGGAATCATTTACTGTTTCTTCAATCTCACAGCCTGCAGGAAGAAGCTGTTTTCCTCGCCCAGTGGTCCTGATTTTGATGCTCCTGCATCCCGTAAAAGATGGCGGTTGGAGACAGACATCAAAGACTGGGCTTGCCAGTAATTCCACTTCTAGAGAATGGATGAATGAAAACGTCCAAAAAGCAAGACATTCCATTCTGTTTTGGAAGGTGAGAGTTTGCGCTGTTTGCCTGCTGCACCACTATTGAAATAGAAAATGAATGAACCTCAGTAGGTACTCGAGAACCTCAGTAGGTCAGGCAGCATCCATAGGGCGTAAGGAGCCAAGGTTTCGGGCCTGAGTCTGCTTTCCTCCAGTTTCCCACCCACTTCCCCTTCTTTCTCCCCGGTATGGTGGGAGGAAACCGGAGCTCCCCCCTCCCCAGGTAGAACCCACTCAGGCATGGGGAGAGCATACAAACTCCTTACAGACAGCGTGGGTCACTGGCACTGTAAAATAATTGCAGTAACTGCCACCCTAAAGTCTTAATCAAAGACTTTCAATTTAGGTGGAAATTCTGGGGTCATAATATATGGGAGTCATCTTACAAAACAGCATATACAGTAATTTTAAAAAAATATTCAGGATAAACTGAACAAACGGTCTGGATGGGGAATACAAAAATGTACTATGGTCTCCTTGCAGAGGTCAAGGGAAAGATGGGGGTGCGGTGATTTCAGAAAGAAGCCGGTCAGATTGGTGGAAGGACAGGACGACGTCAGGTATAAATGGGCTGGTTCAGTGTAAATTTTTTTTTTACACCATTTCCATCTTACCCCACAAAGGTTACGCAGATCAAATGCCGAAACTTCAGAGATGTGTTTCAGATGCGGGAGTGAGACGGGAACTTTTCTACGTGCCACGTGGACGTGAGGCCATTTTGGCAAGGAATCACAAAAAAAAAACTATCCAGGAAGCTGTATCTACCAGGTAATTTCATGGAAACATGCGACCAAATATCAAATCTCATTTACAAAAATAGCAATGGCGGCAACAAAAAAAAAGGTATCGCGATCCCTTGGAAGTCCGTCTCCCCTCTACTTATAGCACGATGGGCAGTGGAAATGAACAGCTGAGTACGTACGGGGGTAAAAAATAATCACATATAACATGATATTTTTGTAAAGGTCTGGCAGCCGTACCTGGACCACATAGGGGAAAAGATACAGTAATTAAAAGGAACAAAAAAGGGCAACAAAGTAAAAAATGTAATTTCCCCAACTGTTCTCTATATACTTTATATGTGAGCTCCGACAGTGAATGGATCTGTATGAAAGGGGAAGAGAGAGAGAGAGACTGTTTTGTTTTTATTTGTTGTGTTTGTGAGAAATTGTTTAATATAGTGTATTAATATGTTAAAATGTATATTCTATTTTTAAAAAATCCCAAAATAAAATACTAAAATAGTCAGAGTGGGGCTGAGAGGGAGAACGGATCAGCTCATGATGGAATGGTGGAGCATTGTCGACGGGCCGAACAGCCTGCTTCTGCTCCGTTATCTTGTGGTCCTCATGGAGTGATGGGGCCCTAGCTGCGTTCACCAGTCCCTGAAGTTTCTTGGGCACAGCAGTCCCTGCCTCAAGCCGCAAGGCATTGCAGACAGGATACTTCCCACGGGACCTCTGCAAGAGTTGGTAAGGGACGTCGGCGACATGCCAAGGTTTCTCAGAAAGTAGATTTTTGCAAATTTAAAGGAAATAAATGCCTTCACAAGTCTTAAAATAGCCAACGATCCTCTGTCAGTGGGACGATTCACTCATATCTTCAGCTGGCTTGGGTTTTTTGGAATAAGTGACACACATACACTTGATTCGGAGATCACGGGACAAGCAGCTGGTGAATCAGTGAGCCCAAGGGCTCACACAGGAAAGTAAGAGCAGGAGCGGGCCAGTCAACCATTCAGGCAAATTACGTGTGCTAGCTCTGCGGCGTGGAGTGAAAACACAGAAGTCTGCAGGCGCTGTTAGAATCAGAATTTATTGTCCTGAACAAGTTATGAAATTCAGTGTTTTGCAACAGCGTCATCGGGTAAACATTCATATTATGACAATCTTACGATGTTACTATAAATAAATAAAAATAACAGTGCACGAAAAGTAAGGCAGTGCCTTTGGTGCATTGATTCTGCAAGAAGCGGAGAAGAAAGTGCCACTGAGTTCTCGTCTTTAGGCCCCTGTACTTTTTTCCCGAAGGAAGAGGGCATAGCCTGGGTGGTGGTTTGAGGATAGAGGCTGCTTTTTTAAGACACTGTCTCATGTAGATGTCCTCGATGGAGTGGAGTCTGGTGCCTGTGATGTCGCAGGGCTGAGTTAACAACCCTCTGGAGTTTATTCTTGTCCAGAGAGTTGGCGCCTCCATACCAGGCAGAGATGCAACCGGCCAGAATGCTCTCCGCAGTACACCTGTAGAGGTGGCTTACGAGAGTCTTCAGTGACAGATCAAATCTCTTCAAACACCTCAGGAAAGTATAGCCCCAGGCGAGCCTTCTTTGTGATTGCATCAATGTGGAGGCTTCAGGACAGATCCTTGACACCCAGGAATTTGACGTTCTTGACCCTCTCCTCTGCTGTCCTCGATGGATTGTGTTCCCGTGACTTTCTTCCGAAGCCCACAGTCATCTCCTTGGTTTTGCTGATGTTGAGCACGGATACCAGGGTAATCACATATTATACGTAAATATATACCTAATGTCAGGCCTAAATGGCTTTAGACTGTGAGCCTTTGTCCTGGTTTTCCCCCATCATCAGGAACATCAGATGGAAAACAGATAAAAATAATTGAATTCGGTCATACATTAAGCAAGCTGAATGAGAGTATTATATGCTCATGTTAGTCCTATATGAGGAACATTCTTACATAAATACAATCTCCACATTTTAAAATTAGACATGTAATTACTTGCTGTGGAAAATGGAGAGAAGCCCAAGCGCAGGTGGGAGTGAAGAATATGTATTTACAGCACAAGTTTACATATTTGAACAGGATACGATTTTTTAAGGAATCAGATTCGGAGATTATTGTCACGAACAGGACACAGAATTTGTTGTTCGCTGTAGCATCCATGTGCAAATATTGCTATCAATTACATTTGAAAAATAAATAAATAGCGCAAGAAAAATAAGAGGATGTAGAGCAGCGTTCGTAGACGCGACCAAGGAGCCGAGAGGATTAGCTGTTGCATCTGGTGGGCCTTTAAAGTGCAGTAAGCTGGGAAGTCTGGCCCAGGTCATCACTAGGTGATTAAAGGGGCCCAGTGGTCAGGAGTGCACCAAGGGGAGGGCAGAGTCCAACCTTGACTGGCAGGTGATGCGACTTCCGACTCGGTTCCTGTCGGAGAGATCACATGACCCTCCACAATCCACATTCCCGCCTGGGTCCAGGTGGAGAGGTCACCTGGACCCTCCACCTGACAATCCACGCTGCACCTTGTTCCCAGTTCTGAACCAGGTTCATCTGACCTGAAACATTAACCTCCCGATTCTCTTCCCACTGAATTTTTCTGTTTCTGTCGATGTTTCAGATTTTCACGGCCGAGCTCAAAATTTGAGTATCTTGACAGCCCCTCCAGGCAAAGCACCAACTCCCCACCCACCCTACCGAGCCTTGCAAGGATTTGGGATATTAGGAATGACTGCAAAAGGGTTGTCTGCTCTATTGCTTTGTCACATTTTATTTTGCACCAGTATAACTGTCATTTTGTAGTTGGTCTCGTTGCAACGCAACTGTTTGGCTCTAGCAAGTAAGAATTTCAGTGCCTGTGGATCATGTATAATGTGTACAACAATTAACTCATTATCAGTATTGAAAAGACAGGAAATCCTGTTGGCACTCATCTTGTATTTATCTGGTAATTAAGTCGGGCCGATAGGTGAGGTGGGGGGGGATGGGACATTTAAATTATCCAGGTGTTTCCACAAAGCCACTATTTTCGATTAATGAGGTTAGTCATCCTGTCTGCGGTCCTGAAGTCATTGTAGGGAGGAAAGTGTAGCACAATCAGTAACTTTGCTCAGACACAAAGGCTTCAATGCCCTGAAATATCCAGCACATAACTGCACGCTTCTGGCCTGGATCCAAAGCTGGAATCGAGGGAAGAGACAAGGGCTCTCAGCCTTTATTGGGAAACTACAGGGAGGAGTTACCAGGTCGGAGGCAAGCAGGCCTGATCAGTCTCTCAGTGAGGTCCCCACCTGTATTGCCATGTTCCACCACAGAAAGAATTATTTTTGACCTCATCTCACGTGTTAATTTACGGAATCGGAAATCTTGGTGCCTGCAATTTTTAATAATTTTAAATTCAATGAAGTATATATTCCATTATATTAATTAAACACAATAAATAGAATAAATACATCACTATAATTTACCAAAAGCCCTTGTTTTTGAATGCTCCCAGACTGTTTTTAATAATTTAAATATATCACTGTAAGCTACGAAAAGCCCTTGTTTGCCCGGGGAGCAGTTTCCTGGGGGGGGGGGGGTGAGGGAGGTTCTGCAATGCCAGGGGTTCAGGCAGTGCGCTGGGTTGGAGTTGGCCAGCAGACTGTGAGTGGGGCGGGCGGGCCAAAATGTCCGGTGCCAAATGCTGGGTGCAAAACTATCCTGGAGCCTTTAATTTAACTCTCGGTGGGTCTGAGAAACAACGAGTTTGAACACAATACAGTAAAGATTTACCCACGGGTGAAAGTTGCCACAGGGAACACACACACATATTTCTATAAGATCCCCTCTCCTTCTAAATTCCAGCGATAACTCAAAGTAATCACTCTAAAAAATAAGTTTGTTAGGATTAGTTAAAAACTCAAGGCTGGAGAAACTCAGCAGGTCAAACAGTGTATGTAATCTTTTCTTTGGCTTGGCTTCGCGGATGAAGATTTATGGAGGGGGGGTAAATGTCCACGTCAGCTGCAGGCTAGTTTGTGGCTGACAAGTCCGATGTGGGACAGGCAGACACGGTTGCAGGGGAAAATTGGTTGGTTGGGGTTGGGTGTTGGGTTTTTCCTCCTTTGCCTTTTGTCAGTGAGGTGGGCTCTGCGGTCTTCTTCAAAGGAGGTTGCTGCCCGCCGAACCTTGCCAAGATGCAAGGTTTGAGGCGATATCAGCCCACTGGCGGTGGTCAATGTGGCAGGCACCAAGAGATTTCTTTAGGCAGTCCTTGTACCTTTTCTTTGGTGCATCTTTGTCACGGTGGCCAGTGGAGAGCTCGCCATATAACACGATCTTGGGAAGGCGATGGTCCTCCATTCTGGAGACGTGACCCACCCAGCGCAGCTGGATCTTCAGCAGCGTGGACTCGATAAAGATACATCACCAACATTTCGGGCTTGAGCCCTTCATGAAGGTATGGAAAGTATCAGCAAGCGACCCTAGTCCATTTTGTTCGGACACCTGCCGACATTTTTCCATACCTTGATGAAGGGCTCAAGCCAAACAACGCATCTTTGCACTCTACCCCGTTGCCCTCCTGAGTTTCTCCAGAATTGTGTTTTTGCTTCAATCTGCAGACTTTCGAGTTCAGAACAGTCCCCCTCCCCAAGTTCACAGCGAGTTGGGTTGTTGAGACATTGAAAGCTGCACCGGTTGTCAGAAAGCGACATCCCTTTAAAGTTCTTTGATTGATGAGGGAGAGGGGGGGGGGGGGGGGTCATTGCACTTAAACGACAACATCTCGCCTCTGTTCGAAGCAGCGCAAATCAATTTGCCCAGAAAGTGGTCCCTGCGCCCGTTGACCCACGGCGTCGGATAGGACAGTCACTGTGAAGCCCGGCAGAGGTTCCCTGCAACTAGGCAGAGGGAACGATAGGCTTTCATGTCCAGAAGAACCTTGCCGCCCCGGATCCAGGAATGGCGGGCTTTGTGACCCAGGATGGGGGGGGGGGAGAGGAGTTTAAGGGTATGAATCAGTAGTGTGTGTGTGTCTATATATTCACTAGCCATCAATAACTATATACAATGGAGGAAACGTATCACCCCCCCCCCCTCCTCCCCCCCAGGGGCTTGAATCCTTCCCATTCCGAGAGGCTTGCCTCTCCTCTCCCCGAGAGCGCCTCCAGTTCCTGTGCGTTTCAATTTTTAAGCCAAAAACTATTTGCAAAACAAAGCTGAAACCCACCAGAGCAGAATAGATGCGGGCGGAGGGAAGCGTCTGATTTGGGAGAATGAGTGCGTTGAAAATGTAGGCAGGATTCCCTGTTGGGGAAACTCCCTCGAACTGTTACATTCGTAACCAATGAGAGGCGGCGATTCCCAGCCGCGACGTCACCGAGGAGGCGGGGGCTCAGCGCCGGGTGGCTGATCCACGCTGTGGGCACCAAGTTTTGGCCGCTGAGGTTCGGAAGGCGGCGGCGGACCCTCCTGTGAGCCGGAGCCCGGATCTATTCCTGCAGAGTTTGTCGTTCCAGGTCCACCACTGAGCTCAGCCTTCACCTGGAGCCCGGCCGCGGCTGAGCTGACAGGGTGAGTCAAATCTGCCCTTTGTTTCAACGAAACGGTACTGAAATGAACTGGGAGGAGGCTGAGAGCGGGGCGGAAAGAATTGGGCACAAAGAGGGAGTCTGGAGCGAAATGTGCTTTAAAAGCAGGAATGTCCTTCACTGGGGGCAGCCCAGAGCCACCCCAAAACCCAGCAGCAATTCGCCAAGACAGATGGTGACTGAACCATCTTTAAACATCAAAACAGGATCAAACTTTAACTTATTACCTTCTCATTCTAAAGTGTGTGTAAGTTCGGAGAGGCTCTTTGATTCACAGAATTGGTGCTTGAATGGTTACCGCTCAGAAAGGTTTTCAGAGGGTGAGCTGTTGCTCCACAACTGTTTCCTCCTGAACGGGCCACTTCAGTGTTTTGCCCGAGAAACCTGCCCCATCAGGGTTTCCCAGCTGATGACTTTCTTTCAGGTCACCACAGAGTTCCTTTTTGCTTCCCTTATTCCAAGGGAAACATTAGACCGCCAGTCCTCTCCTCTTGCATGAACCACAAGGGCTTTAACCAGGCTGGACTAAGAAGCCACAACCTGTCTTTCAAATGGGGTTTTCCCCACAAGCTTGCCGGCTTGTCCTGTTCCAGTCCCAGCTACTGCTGCTGGACTGTAGGACTGAGCACATTTGTCTAAAGTGGTGCCTTTTTCGCCTTGCCACCAGCCAGTGCGTGTCCAGGCTGTGCGCTTTCTCGAAAAGCATGTCAAACAGCTCAACGTTTTTTAAAGCAGCCTTTTGGCCCTAATAGCAAAAATAATAGACTTTGTAGTTTAACCAGACATCCCGGTAGCTCCAGCTCATGCCGTGCCTGATCACATTTCTCTCTCTGAGAACAACCTGTTTGACCCTCTCTGCTTGCAAAATCGCATGACCTTCCTAGAACAGCAAACTGCATTCAGACAGACGGTGGCACCAGACCCAATCTTCCGAGTCTGTTCATCTGTTGCTTTCCAAAACAATAATCCATTACTCCACAGCATGTCCAATCAACACCTGCTTGTGAAGTCCTTATAGGCATTCTTCAAAGATTGTGCAAAGGCACCCGGAGCCTGGACTGTCTGGCTTGAGCCGAGCTCCAGCATTTTAAATGAGATCTGTTTTGAAGTGAACTACACTAAAATACCTGCTACAATTTATCTCCTTTATATACAATATAAAATGTAACAATCTGTCACAAAGCCAACAGGTAGGTGAGAGGGGAAGGGTGGGGGGAAAAAAAGCTGAGGAGTGACCGGGGAGGGGATAGCCCTCTGAATGGAGAGTGGGATGTGGGGAGGTGGAGGGAAGGAGACAGCCCTGACATCACTAGAGAGGTGGACCACACTGGGTGACACCATTAGAGGGTGTGACATCAAAATTATTCTATAAAATTATTGCGCAGTGTTTCAACAGAAATGTATAATTTTAAAAAGTATCCATGTTGTTAATTATAACAACAAAAACATTTTTCGTCAGCCCAGCTTACGTGTTAATGAACCTACAAGGCTAAAACTTAATGCTCTTTACTTTTTTGAACTTTCTAATGCGCTCCAGTCAGAGCTGTCATTATTACCCAATGACAATGACCCTTCAGATCATGTGGTTCCGTCTGCACGCGCTACAAGGGGACTGGGTTTCAAGAGGTGTAGTCGAGGTAGCTGTGGGTTTGTAGAAGAGTTTGTTTCCCGAGATGGAGACGGGGAGATTGAGAGAGAGTTGCCAGAGATGGACCAAGTGAATTTGAGGTCAGTGAGCAGCAAAGCTGACGTGCTCTTAATGGGCGCATGAGGCAGCACCAATTCAGTCCTCGACGTTGTGGAGGAAGAGATGAAGAGCCTTGCCTGTGTGGGCTTATAGCATATGGTCAACAAACAGGCAGGCATAGCTGGGGCCCATGCAGGTACCCAAGGCTTCCCCTTCTGAATTAAAGCAAGTGGGATGAGTCCAAAGGAGGAGTTATTAAGGGTGAGGGCAAGTTCGGCCAGCTGGAGGAGGGGAACTGGTTGGGTCGGTTGTTGAGAAGGAAACGAAGGGCCCTGAGACCTTTGATGTGGGAGATGGAGGTTTACGACAGCATGTAAAGTTACATCCTGAAGGAAAATTAGCTCTTAATTAATCATTGCAACACCCATTCCTTGTTTTAATTGCCTTGTTCCAGATGGAGAACAGCTTTGGAATCAAGAGTCATGCCATAACCCATTTTCCTGTGGGTGCCCGCGCGGGTTTCCTGTGGGTGCTCTGGTTTCCTCCCACCGTTCAAAATGTATCAGGGATGTAATTGGGCAGGACTAGCTCCAGTGGCGTAGCTAGGAGGGATGCAGGGGGATTCCCCTGAGCACATTTGTCTAAAGTGGTGCCTTTTCGCCTTGCCACCAGCCAGTGCGTTTCCAGGCTGTGCGCTTTCTCGAAAAGCATGTCAAACAGCTCAACGTTTTTTAAAGCAGCCTTTCGGCCCTAATAGCAATAATAATAGACTTTGTAGTTTAACCAGACATCCCGGTAACACCAGCTCCAGCCCGTCCTCGTGCCGTGCCTGATCACATTTCTCAAAAGCACGGAACTAACGACAAATGAAATCAAATTAATAATTGAGCATTCATAAAGTACATTCCATTATTACCATTTGGTACCAATTACCGCCTGACATTTTACTGAAGTCCAAAGTCAACCGTAAGTGAGCTGTTTGATGAAGGACCCCAGCGGAACTTCTGAAAACTTTCTGATGAGCAGCTGTGTGACGGGCGCCAGCGTTCAATCGGAGGGCATCCTGTGTTCCATTGGAGCAGTGGGGAATGCTCTGTGGGAATCTGATTGGGAGATGGTGGTTCCCAGCATGACGGCGCCAGTCCTGTCATCCCATACAGGAATGTGAAAGCAAGCAAGGTGCCAGCAGCCCCCAGCATCGAGGACTTGAGTTATTATCAAACCCATCAGCTGTGGGGCTCGGGGGAAAAAAAACCCCCGAGAATAAGGTGTACACAGTCAAGGCAAGTACTGGATTTGGTGGTCAGCTGGAAGATTTGCCATAATCCAGACTAAACAAGCCATGTTATGCCTTTTGGTGTTCTAGTGCAGAAAGGAAGATTGTAATTTTCTCATGACATTTGGGCATGCTTGGTGGGAGAGAAGGAAGAGATGGAGGAGGGGGTGGGTGGGTTGGGGAAGGAGGAGAGTGGGGCTTCGAGCGGAGAGGGAAGGCTTTCCAACAGTACCCTGAGCTTTGCTAGAATGAAACCAAGACGAAAGAGGCTGTTGTAGAGGCCCAATACAGAATAAAAATGTATAATGAATTTTAAATTATTTGGTCTGCGTCGTGGATGTGCGCACGTTGATTTCCTTTGTGCGCTGGCAGGAAAACGTGTGCGCGCACACACGCCCAGCTTGGAGGAAATGGCTGGTGTGGTGCCTTTTGTATGTGCTCGTTCCCTCCCTCTAATGTTAAAACCTGACTACACTCCTGCCTGACTGGCTTGTGGGTTGAAAGGGCCTGAAACTGTGCTGTATGTCTTAATTTTAAAAAAAAAACACATTTAAATGTCAATTTAAATTGAATAATTTTATAATTTTAATCCCAGTATATAGCAGGAGGGGCTAATGGGTGATCTGAACCTCAGTATCTAGCCAGAGTGATTACGTGGACACCCAGTGCCTGCCCTCTTCAAGCTGTTTCTGCATTCATTAGCCTCTTTTAAACTGCAGCCCTCCTGGGACCCGGGTGCGGTTCCAGGACAAAGGTGCTGGAAGCCCCTTTTAAATTGCAGGGGGATCGACCCATTAATTCGCCAATCCGGCGATTTTTCAGAGGGAACCCGACCCGCGATGATGCGTCACACACTCACCGGAACTACGGCCGGATGTTCGGATGCTGGCCGCCCGGTAACGTACGCACGCCAGCACTGACACCACCAGAATAAGCAGGTCGGCCATTTTTGTTTTCTAATCTGGACATGACCTAGGTACGTTTAACTGGGTTTCCCAGCTACCTCAGAGGTAGGTCAGGGACCCGGTTGGGTTCTGAGAGGGTTGACCCTGTTGGACCCCTTTCTAACTGGAGTGAAACGGGTGCTAACCGGGCAAATTGCCCCGTAAACCCCCATTTTACACGGCAGTTTGAAAGGGCCTATTGAGATTGGTGGCAGACCCTCCAAACCTTTTGCCTGCCTTCTACCCATAACACCTTTGGTTATCAAAATTTTCTTGCAACTGAAATGATACTGTATGGAAGCAGTCCCCCTTCGTTCACCAATTTCCCAGCCACTCGGTTAATCTCATTCAATCTACGCCAATCTCATTTTGTTTTACCCTCTAGATTTCATCACCTCTCCCATCTTCTGTCACAAGTAACAATGTACAGTGTACAGTTATAATGTTTGTTTTTTCCATTTATTGTGGGGCCACCTGGTATCCCAATTTTGGGCTCAGCTCGTTTCTGTCATCATTATTGCAGAGGTTGGCCCCAGTGTTCAGAATCTCTGGGTTCCTTTAGAATCAAATTTCAGATTTATTGTCAGAGTACATACATGACATCACATACAACCCTGAGATTCTTTTTCCTGCGGGCGAGGCAGAATTACCACTAAATGGTAGTGTAAAATAAAACTGTACAGATATCAACAATTAAATGAAAAACAAACTGTAATACAGAGAAGTGCAGAAGTCTGAGCCCTTAAATGAGGCCCTAATTGAGCTTGTCGTTGAGTCTGATGGTAGAGGGGTAGCAGCTGTTCCTGAACCTGGTGGTGCGAGTTGTGTGGCACCGATGTCTCTTTCCTGATGGCAGCAGCGAGAACGGAGTGGGTGCTGGGGTGGTGTGGGTCTGCTGCTGCTCTCCAGCATTCCCTGCCGATGTTCTTGATGACGGGGGAGGTTTTGGCTGCATCCACGACCTTTTGCAGGGCTTTCAAGGGAGTTTGTGTCCCCAGACCAGACCGTGATACAGCTGGTCAGCACACTTTAATGACCTTTTAAAAGTTTCTCCTTGAAGTTGGCTCTACGTAAGCTTGGAATCGTTAACCCTGTATTGTCAGTGTATTTGAAGCTTATTTTAATTAAGACTTTGGTGCAGATCTTTATAACCTTCCTCTCTTTCTCCCCTACCCCTAGTCAACATTTGTCCTTTGGCTAACATTAATATAGCGGAGTATTTGCATAGCATCTTGTTACTGTTTTTTTTGAGAGCCTCCTGCCTATAACTTGGCTGACAAGTGTCCTAAGAGATTTTATTTCAAAATTTATTTGTGGGTTGCAAAGCCTTGGGCTGGTGAACAGGACCCTAAGCACAGCCCAACAATGGTTCCCCCTTGACCCATTCATTGTCTAACTGACACAATAAGGGCTGAATGTGAAATAATAGAGGCCAGACCCCACAACTATATTAAATTGTGTCTGTGTGTCTCTGTGTCTGTGTGTGTTTTTTTCCATTTATTGTGGGGGCCCTAGTTCAGCTCCATCATGGTAAATCCGGCCCTGGGAAAAAAAAAACTCTGTGGTGCCCCCTTCCCTTGGTGACATAAGCACATGCTCATTTTGCTGCATAATTAATCTGGGCCTAATGGTGGAACAGACTTGAAGCTGAATGGCCTTCCCAAGCTTGTTTCATTGCTGGCCAACTGCTAACGAGCGGAATTTGTGTCTTCACTGCTCAGGCACCATTGGCAGCTTTTGAGTGAAACAGGAAAGTCTGCATCTGTGACTACAGGAAGTACCACAGTTGCATCCACACCTCCTCCCTCACCACCATTTGGGGCCACAGGCAGTCTTTCCGAGTGAAGCCACGTGAATCTGCAGGGATCATCTTCTGCAGCCACTTTCAACCTTTTCGGCACCTCGCTCCCACCTTCCCTCAATTAATTCTCTCCTGCCCTTTGACATGGCTGCTTGTCAATGCTCCTCCCCTGCTCTTTCTCTCCCCCTCCCCCCACCTTTTCATTCAGCTTTTTGCCCCTACCTTGACGAAGGGGCTCAGGCCCGAAACGTTGGTTATACAGAACATCTATGCCTCCCATGGATGCAACGGGAACTGCTGAGTTTCTCCAGCGCTTGTGCACCGACTCAACTTAAAAACACGGATCACTGAACTGGGCAGCGCAGGAAGAGGCCATTGGGGCCCCTCGACTGTGCTGTTTCCTTTTCAACAGTGTAGCTGAATTCGCAATCATCAAGGTGCTCAGCTGGCCTGTTCAGGGCACCACTTGAGCGCCAGAGGCCATCTGTGTGGTGCTGTTTGCCATTGTCACTGTGGAGGGTTTTGGCCAAGGTCATGAAACGAAACTCGTGTTCCTCCAGTTCATGGGTTTCGTTATTGGAATTTCAATGGAATCTTTGCTATTGCTGTTCCAGGTACAGTTTTAAAAGAATAACCTGGAATTCAAACAACCAGCAATAAATAAATAAGAATAAAATAATAGGTAAAAAGTACGCAAGTTTAAAATTGTCAAAGTTCGTGTTCTCTGAATCAACCTTTGGTGAAGATGGGAGCAAATACTCAGCCTTGGTCGGGCTTTGCTCGTGGCCACTGTTTGAATAAAGTTGTGCTGGCGTCGGCCAGAATGAAGAGCCGGTTGATGCCACTCGCCGTTGAGGTGACTCTTTTAAAGTGTCTCCTTATCCCTGCTGAGTAAGAGTTAGAGGCTAATTCTGTAAATTTTGGTGGGGGTGGGGTTAATTATCTATAATGTTATTAGTTCGCCTTCCGGACGGCTCAGTGGAGGGGGAGGAACCTGCAGATGCAGTGACGGTTAAGTGTTTTCGAACCTGCAGATGCAGTGACGGTTAAATGTTTTCAAAGAATGTGACTGAAGATGAAGTAAAATGCTTTATATATTCATGCGTGGAGATTATTCAGTGTAAATACAGTATAGTACTTTTGTCCTTTAAACTACTTTTGTTTATTAGATAGGCGCTGTTAGAAACCAGAAAATTCACTTATCCGGCATCTACCAATTCCCAGAGGTTCCGGATATCAGTAGTTTGACTGTAATTCAATGAAAACTCAGAGTAATTGCGTGAAATTGTCCTATCCTCTGCTTCACTTGAGTGCTCCAAGATGCGTCGTAAAGGTGAATAGGATTATTTGGTGTGCAAGGTGCATTAAGGATAAGCCAAGTAGTTAGTGTCAAAAAGTAATTGTTTTTATGTGGGAGAGAGTGCAAAACTGATATGGCGAGATGAAGCAAGCTTTCCTTACAGACCTATCCTGACCTGTGGTGAGATCATGTGTCTCTGGTGTCCTCTGGGATTGCACGAGGAAATGAAAAAAATAATTGCCAGGATTTTTCCTTCACTATTGTCCCCAAAGCACAGAGAGAACTTGTGTAAATTGGCAATGCGCTTCTCCAAGGCTGTGTCCCCACCCATCAACTCTCTGCCAGCTGACCTACTTTAAGATTCCAGATGAGCAGAGTCTAAACTTCCCATTTTTCCCTTTGAAGCACCTCCCCCCACCGTAATCCTGCTCTCTCATTTCCTCTAGTTGATTCTCTCTCTCTCTCTCTCCCCTTTTCCCTCTGCCTTCTTTCATAGAGTCAAAATCACTCCTTGCCTTTCCTCTCCAATTAGCACCTTTTGTTTGTGGGTCTGGACCCTCCATTTCCCTCTCATTCGTTATTAAGATGCCTGCCAACCTTTTGCAGATAGCCTGAAGAAGGGCTCAGGCCCAGAACGTTGGAAATCTATCTTTTCCTCCTGGGAGACCGGCTGCGTTCCTCCAGTGTGTGTGTTTTTACTCAAACCTCCCCCACCCCCTCCCATTTCTTATAATTCTTCGTGGTCACCTATCGATCATTCAGTGTAAGAACTCTTTGGAGTGTATTCATGAACCATACAGCTTTTTACAACAGTCTGGTAGTTCTGCAGTCATGACTTGTGGCTAGACTCTTTTTTAAACCATTCCAGATGATTGACCAAAGCAATTATTCTGATCGTGACCTTGGCTGATTTTCTTTCTTTCATCACCGATGGATGAGCCTATGGGTGTTGAGAATCCAAAGACTGTAAACCCCACACTGGACCTCCTCACTCCCACTCCGTATGTGGCAGTGACACTTGTATGTGTATGGATTGGTGTCAGGTTTCCTTATAGTAGTAAAGCATTTGTAAAGTGTCTTGAGTTTATACAACATCAAAGGAGCTGCATAAATGGAGTTTTTTGTTGTTGTATCGACATGCAAGGGGTTTGGTTATGTTAAAATCAGGAATGATAAATTCTGCTTCATCAAATGATAGCATTTGCTTCACTAATCTCGGATCCAACACATCGTGAAGGAAGTGCATCAGCGCCTCAACTCCTCAGGAGTTTACGGAGGTTTGGTTATGGCATCAGGAACCCTGGCAAATTTCTACAGGGTTGTGGTGGGACTGGCTGCATCGTCGTCTGGTATGCCTGCCCCCGAGCATAAAGCCCTCCAAAAGGTAGTGGACATCACAGGGAAAACCCTCTCCGTAAGGAGTTTGTGCATTCTTCCCTGTGACTTGTGTGGGTTTCCTCCGGGGGCTCCGGTTTCCTCCCACCGTTCAAAACATGTGGGGGATTGTAGGTTAATTGGGTGGCACCGTCTCGTGGTACAGAAGGGCCTGTAATTGTGCTGTATGCTTAAAATTAAAAATAAAATTTAATTTGGAGTATGGTAACAGGCCCTTCTGGCCCATGAGCCCACACTACCCTAATACACCCAATTAACCGCTTTGGAATGAGGGAGATCTAGCCGGATCACCTAGCGGAAACCCATGTAGATATGGGGAGACTTATCAATAAGATGCAAATGAATGGAGTTGGGGGAAGTATATTGGCATGGATTGAGGATTGGTTAACTGACAGAAGGCAGAGAGTCAAATTTGGAGTACTGTGTACAGTTTTGGTCACCAAATTATAGGAAAGATATAAACAAAATAGAGAAAGTGCAGAGAAGGTTCACGAGAATGTTGACAGGATTTCAGGGTCTGAGTTCCAGGGAAAGGTTGTGCAGACTGGGGCTTTTTTCTCTGGAGCGTAGAAGATTGAGAGGGGACTTGATAGAGGTGTTTAAGATTTTAAAAGGGACAGACAGAGTAAATGTGGATAGGCTTTTTCAATTAAGAAAGGGGGAGATTCAAACTAGAGGACATGGTTTAAGATTGAAGGGGGAAAATTATAAGGGGAACATGAGGGGAAATTTCTTTATGCAGAGGGTGGTGGGGATGTGGAATGAGTTTCTGGCAGACGTGGTCGAGGTGGGATCATTGGTTACATTTAAGGAAAGACTGGATCGTTACATGGATAGGAGGGGACTAGAGGGGTATGGACCGGGTGCTGGTCAGTGGGACTAGGAGGGTGGGGATTTGCTACGGCATGGACTAGTAGGGCCGAACTGGCCTGTTCTGTGCTGTAAGTGGTTATATGGTTATATGGAGTCGGGGTAAATAGGTGTTTTTCGGATTGGCAGACAGTGGGAAGTGGGGTGCCGCAGGTGTCGGTGCTGGGCCCGCAGCTGTTCACCATTTACACTCAGGATTTGGAAGAGGGGACAGAGTGCCCTGTAGCCAAGTTTGCGGATGATACGAAATTGAGCGGAAAAGCAAATTGTACAGAGGATGTCGAGAGGCTGCAGAAGGAGAGAGTTAAGTGAGGTGAGTGGGCAAAGGTCTGGCAAATGGAGGACGATGTTAGTAAATGCGAGGTCACCCACTTTGGTCGGAAAAATAAGCAAATTATTATTTAAATGGTGAAAAACTGCAGAATGCTGTGGTGCAGAAGGACTTGGGCGTTGCAGGTACAACAGGTTATTAAGGCAAATGGTACATTGGCCTTCATCGCGAGAGGAATTGAATTCAGTTTCTCTTGTGTCTTGGTGTGAGCTTGCTCTTTGCAGATGATGCCGCTTTAGTTGCCCATTCAGAGCCAGCTCTTCAGCGCTTGACGTCCTGCTTTGCGGAAACTGCCAAAATGTTTGGCCTGGAAGTCAGCCTGAAGAAAACTGAGGTCCTCCATCAGCCAGCTCCCCACCGTGACTACCAGCCCCCCCACATCTCCATCGGGCACACAAAACTCAAAACGGTCAACCAGTTTACCTATCTCGGCTGCACCATTTCATCAGATGCAAGGATCGACAATGAGATAGACAACAGACTCGCCAAGGCAAATAGCGCCTTTGGAAAACTACACAAAAGAGTCTGGAAAAACAACCAACTGAAAAACCTCACAAAGATAAGCGTATACAGAGCCGTTGTCATACCCACACTCCTGTTCGGCTCCGAATCATGGGTCCTCTACCGGCACCACCTACGGCTCCTAGAACGCTTCCACCAGCGTTGTCTCCGCTCCATCCTCAACATCCATTGGAGCGCTTACACCCCTAACGTCGAAGTACTCGAGATGGCAGAGGTCGACAGCACTCGAGATGGCAGAGGTCGACAGCACTCGAGATGGCAGAGGTCGACAGCACTCGAGATGGCAGAGGTCGACAGCATCGAGTCCACGCTGCTGAAGATCCAGCTGCGCTGGATGGGTCACGTCTCCAGAATGGAGGACCATCGCCTTCCCAAGATCGTGTTATATGGCGAGCTCTCCACTGGCCACCGTGACAGAGGTGCACCAAAGAAAAGGTACAAGGACTGCCTAAAGAAATCTCTTGGTGCCTGCCACATTGACCACCGCCAGTGGGCTGATAACGCCTCAAACCGTGCATCTTGGCGCCTCACAGTTTGGCGGGCAGCAACCTCCTTTGAAGAAGACCGCAGAGCCCACCTCACTGACAAAAGGCAAAGGAGGAAAAACCCAACACCCAACCCCAACCAACCAATTTTCCCTTGCAACCGCTGCAATCGTGTCTGCCTGTCCCGCATCGGACTTGTCAGCCACAAACGAGCCTGCAGCTGACGTGGACTTTTTACCCCCTCCATAAATCCTCGTCCGCGAAGCCAAGCCAAAGAGAATTGAATTCAAGAGCAGGGAGTTCATGCTGCAACAGGACAAAGTACTGGTGAGGCTGCACCTGGAGAACTGTGGTCTCCATACTTGAGGAAGGATATACTGGCCTTGGAAGCAGTTCAGAGGAGTTCACCATGTTGATCCCGGAGATGTGGGGGGTCGACCTACAAGAAGAGACTAAATTATCTGGGATTATACTCAAATTCTGAAGAATGAGAGGAGATCTTTTAGAAACATATCGAATTATGAAAGGGATAAATAAGATTGAGGCAGGAAAATTGCTTTCACTGGTAGGTGAGACCAGAACTAGGGGATACAGCCTCAAGATTCAGGGGAGTCAATTTAAGATGGGGATGAGGAATAATTGTTTTTTCCCAGAGAGTCATGAACCTGTGGAATTCTCCACCCAGGGAAACAGTTGAGGGTCTTCATTAAACATATTTAGAGTTCAGTTAGGTAGATTTTTACATCAAAAAGGAATTAAAGGGTACGGGGAAGTGGCAGGTAGGTGAAGTTGAGCCAGCCATGATCTCATTGAATGGCGGAGTAGGCTCGATGGGCCGGGTGGCACCGGTGAGAGAACCAGTAGGTTAACAGTTACTGATTAGCATCAGAGGTAAGTCTGAACCCCAACACGTACACTCTCTAGCATATCAATGAAATGAGTGGCAGGAACTTGTCTGAGTTGATTATACTATTTTTAGCGAAGGCTCATGAGGAAGGACAACCATTTAATATACAGAGGAAGTTTGATTTTGATGGACACTCCAAAATGCTTCTCATCAATTTGGCTACTTTTAGAGCGCAACAGTGCGCTTCAGCCCATCTACTCTGTGCTCAACCATTAAGATGCCAACGTGAACAAACTGGTAATGGTGGGCTGGTTAAATCACAGGGCCAGTAAACCTGAGGCCTGGACCAATGATCCAGAGACGAGAGTTTGAAACCTACCCTGGAACTTGAAATTGGGCAGTTTGGAATTTGGGAATCAATACCTAATTATGAAAATAGAATCCATTCCCATTTACCCGACATTAATGCATCTTGTATTCTCCCCGCACTTCCAGATCACCCCACAGGTTCCATCACTCACTGATACTCTTGGAGCAATGGATCAAGGAAGTCATAGCTCCCTTCTTTGCTAAGTTGCATGAGACCTCAAGTGGTCTCTGCTTAAATCAGTAGTTCTCAGTCCGCACCTGCACGAGTCCCTCTCCTCGAGTCTCCCAATAGTCCCACCGCCTGTGTATCTCTTCAGTCACAGGACCCCTCAGTTATTATACTCAGCTCTGGAAATTTGCTTCCACCCACTAAAATGGAGTGACTTTCGAAGGCATATGCTTATCCCATCGGAAGTGCAACGTCACTGGGGATGAATTTCTAACCAAATCTTTAGTGGTAAAAAATGCTTGCAGTTCACATCAATATTAATTTCCTGTAATGTTAGGGAAGTAAAGTCTATGGCTTGAGCATTAACACCAAACAGAAGGCCATCAATATCTGTAACGCCTGCAGGTTGAAGGCAACGAAAGGTTGATCTACACTTCTGAAGCAGCTTGCTGTGTCAGATGCTTGGAGCTATTTTGATGTGTTGAGGCAAGATGCTGAAGTTTGTGGGCTTTTTTATTGGAATTGTCATTGCCTGAAGGAGCTAACAAGAGATTATGATTCAAGAGCAAGTTTCACAACAGGCGGGACTAAATTAGGTCCTTCTGGGTTCAGTGGCTGGCAGCGGTGTTAAATAGTGCACATTATTAAAGCATTAAAAATAGCTTTTCCATGCGCGCAGGAATTTTGAAACTGGGGTAATTGTAGAAATTGGATGAGTGCTTTTACCGTTTGTCCAACTTGTAAAACTAAATATCAAGAAATATCGAGGACATCAACATGAGGCGGTGTCTTAAAAAAGCAGCCTCTATCTTCAAAGACCCCCACCGCCCAGGCCGGGCCCTCTGCTACCATCAGGGGGAAAAGGTACAGGAGCCTAAAGACAAGCGCTCAGCGGCACAAAGTCAGCTTCTTCCCCTCTGCCTGAATGATTGGGGAAGCAAAAGCGCTGCCTTACTTCTCATCCACTATTATTTTAATAGTACTGGTGTAAGGTGGCTTATAATATTAATGCTTGTACTATGACACTGGTCCAAAACATTGAATTTCATGACTTGTTCATTTTTTTTTTTTTTTTTGGTGTGTGTAACTTCATTTTGGTAATCAGAAACAAGTGCTTTCAAGTGCATCTCGTGCACTGCCAGACTGAGACCTCTGGCAAATTGGAGGAACAACACCTCCTGTTCCATCTGGGCACCGTCCAACCAGTGGCGTTAACGTCAACCTCTCCAGTTTCTGATAGCATCCCCACACCCGCCCTGCCAATCTAACGCTATTTCCCCTTTCCTGTGTGTGTCTCTACCCATCCCTCTGTCTCAGAGTTCAGATTTATTGTCAGAGTATATACATGACATCACATACAACCCTGAGATTCCTTTTCCTGCGGGCGAGGTAGGATTACCACTTATTGGTGGTGCAGAAAAACTGTACACGTAAACAAATAAAGAAATGTAAACAAACTGTGCAATTCAGAGAGAAAAAAACCCAAAATGCACAATTAAGAGTCCTTAAATGTCCTCTCCTCACCCGACCGCCTTGGTTCTAGTCCCGGCCGTCCGCATGTTTCTCCCCCCACCCCCCCAATCTAACTCACAATGTGGCAGCAGGGGCGCAGTGCCGTCGGAGTTCACTGGAGCGGCGCTCCGGCATCTGATTCAGCTGCTTTGGGGCAGCTCACTGCGGGGGCAACGGCTGCCTTCGTCATTCATAATCCCCCCCCACACAGCTGGAGCCGCTCTGTCAGCGCCAGGGAAACGCAGAGCGGTTCCGGCTGCACGGGGGATTATGGGAAACAAAGGGCGGCGATTGAGCCAGCTGCCGCCATCGTAAATAAATCTTGTTTTAACAAAATGCGTAAGTTTTAACTGGAAGGGGGTGGCGCAATGTCAGTGTCAAATGGGTAAGTAAGTTTTAATCGGGGGTGGGGTGCATTTTAGTACTTGCCCTAGTAATCATTTTAATATATAGTGGTCTGGGAAAGCCAGCATCATTTTGCTAAGAATAATTAAGACTATTTTAAACTTACCAAATCGGACATGCAGGGTCAGCGTCAGAAACTCTCTTGGGCTGAGAATGGGGTGGGGTGGGGGGGGGGGGTGCTGTCACACTTCCCTCTCAATGCACGTGTGCCCAGCTGGCCCTATTAATGGCCCCTTTAGAATAAATGCTACAGGCACCAGCCCTGGTTTGGTGTCCCCAAGGCCCGTTTCGGTCTGTGTCTCTGTATTCACAGAGCCTCCCCTGATCAATTTCCACCTTTGTTGTTCATGTCCAATTATCACCTTGCGTCTGTTGGTCTGTGCTCCGACCC
Source organism: Narcine bancroftii (assembly GCF_036971445.1). Classification (NCBI taxonomy): domain Eukaryota; kingdom Metazoa; phylum Chordata; class Chondrichthyes; order Torpediniformes; family Narcinidae; genus Narcine; species Narcine bancroftii. The sequence continues at coordinate 15,968,959 of NC_091479.1, read as the reverse complement.
TTGCGCCTCCCCCCCCACCCCCATCCCCTCCTCCTTTAATTCAGGCTCCTGACTGCTTTTCACTCTTACCTCGAAGGAGGGCAGGCCTCAAATGTCGTTAATATATCTTTACCTCCTACGGACGCTGCGAGACCTGCCAAGTTCCTCCAGCGTTTCTGTGTCTTCACTTGATTGATTTTAAAGATTGCTACGGCCTTTTTCTGACTGAGGCTTGCTGTTGTTTTTTTTGGGCCAATATTCGGTATGTTATTACTTGGGTTGTTTATTCAGAGAGTTCAGCGTGAGATCTTGGGTTTTCTTTCCAGTCTAAAGGTACAAGGACTGCCGAAAGAAATCTCTTGGTGCCTGCCACATTGACCACCACCAGTGGGCTGATATCGCCTCAAACCGCGCATCTTGGCACCTCACAGTTTGGCGGGCAGCAACCTCCTTTGAAGAAGACCGCAGAGCCCACCTCACTGACAAAAGACAAAGGAGGAAAAACCCAACCCCAACCAACCAATTTTCCCCTGCAACCGCTGCAACCGTGTCTGCCTGTCCCGCATTGGACTTGTCAGCCGCAAACGAGCCTGCAGCTGGCGTGGACATTACCCCACCATAAATCTTCGTCCGCGAAGCCAAGCCAAAGAAGAAAGAAAGAAGAGAGAAACCTAGCAGTGGGAGACAGTTATGTTGGGCTCCTTTGTGGTAGATGATATACTTTTTTTTTTAAAAAAAAACTTCTTTCTACCATCATTAATATTCAAATGGATTTCAGCAGAAATTTGTAAAAGATCTTACGAATATTGCTAGATTTGAATTTATTATTGAGTGTACAGAGTTGCTTTCTGTTGATTTCCAAAGCGAAGGTTGGCAAAGTGTTACCACAATCCAGTAGAATTCTACTCGAGTTCAAATTCGGGTTCAGGAACCCCTGCTACCCCTCCACAGTCAGACTCCCCAACAGCAAACTCAATCAGGGACTCATTTCAGAACTCTTGCATTTTATTGATATTTTTTCCTCTCTCCGTATTGCACAGTCAGTTTGTTTACATTTCTTTTTGTTTACATGTGTGCGTTGAGTCATTTTTTTTGCATGAAGGCTTTTAGTATGCTGGCCTTTATCAAACATTGCATGGAATATAGGAGTTGGGAGGTGATGTTGAGACTGTATAAGACGTTGGTGCGGCCTAATTTGGAGTTCTGTGTGCAGTTCTGGTCGCCTAATTATAAGAAGGATATAAACAGAGTGGAGAGAGTGCAGAGAAGGTTTACCAGAATGTTACCTGGGTTTAAGCATCTAGAGTCTAGGGAGAGATTGGACAGATTAGGTCTTTATTCTTTGGAGCGTAGAAGGTTGAGAGGGGATTTGATAGAAGTATTTAAGATTATGAAAGGGATAGACAGAGTGGATGTGGATAGACTATTTCCGTTAAGAGGAGGAAAGATTAAAACAAGAGGACATGAGTTAAGAATTAAGGGGCAGAGGTTTAGAGGTAACATGAGGGGGAACTTCTTTACTCAGAGAGTGGTAGCCGTGTGGAATGAGCTTCCGGGAGAAATAGTGGCGGCGGAGTCAATTGTATTATTTAAGAAAAGGTTGGACAGGTATATGGATGAGAAGAAGATGGAGGGTTATGGGCATTATGCAGGGAGGTGGGACTAGAGAGGGGTGTTTGGTTCGGTGCGGACTAGAAGGGCCTGTTTCCGTGCTGTAAATTGTTATGTTATGTTAAGTGGTGATTCTGCCTCACCGGCCGAAAGAAAAATCTCAGGTTTGTATGTGATGTCGTGTATGTTCTTTGACAATGATCTGAATCTGAAGTTCAAAGTTTTATCCAAGTCCTGTTACAGGCCCAGAGGACCCCAAAACCCAGCAGCATTAGGAACATAGGAACATAGGAAGTAGGAACAGGACTAGGCCAAAAATGGCCCATCGAGCCTGCTCCGCCATTCAATACGATCATGGCGGATCTAATTTATGAGATAATTTATTAGATATTCACCAAGACAAATGGTTACATCAACGAAAGTTGTTTTTAATTATCTTTAAATATGAAAACAGGATCAAACTTTAACTTATTACTATTAACTTAACTAACCTAACTTAACACTCTTCTAATTCTAAGTGCACGTGTGTGTAATGTGTGTGTAAGTTCAGAAAGGTTCTTTGATTCACAGTCCAATCTCACCTCCCAGTTCACTGGTTGCAGGCAATTCTTATACTCTGCACAGAATTTAACGTTTATAAAGCTCACCAGGCTTTGGTGCTTTAATGGTTAACACTTAGGAAGGTTCTTGTGGGTTTTCAGAGAGCGATTTGTTGTTCCGGGACAGCCACAACTCATTTATTTCCATCAGCCACTTCAGTGTCTCGCTGATGAAACTTGCACCTTCAGGGTTCTCCAGATGATAACCTCTTTCTTTCAGGTCACCGTAGAATTCATTTTTTAAAAACTTATTTCAAGTGAAATATTAGACAGCCAGTCCTCTCATCTTGCGTGAACCACAAGGGCTTTGACCAGGCTGAACTAAGCACTCACAACCCTGTCTTCCGAACAGGGTTTTCCACAAGCTTTCCAGCTTGTCTTGTTCCAGTTCCAGTTGCTGTTGAACTGATCTCTCTGAGGGGAAAAAAGCCTGTTTGACTCTCTCTGCTTGCAAAATCACATGACCCTCTTCGAGCAGCAAGTTCCCCTCCAGACAATCTGTGGCTCCGACAAGTTCTTTCACCTGTTGCTTTTTTGTAAACAATCCATTAGCCAAGTCTCTTGGGCACTCTCCAAAGCTTTTGCAAAGGCTGTTGTCTCCGACATGTCTAGCATGAGCAGAGCTCAGTATTTTAAATAAAATCTGTTTTAAAGTGCTTGTATGTGACCTACGCTAACAAACCCTGCTCCAATTTATCTCCCAAAAACATATCTATATTCTGTCACGGTACCTACAGAACACAAGTCCTTGAGATTCTTTTTCTTGCAAGCCAGGCAGAATTTTAACTTATCAGTAGTGTAAATTGTACTCAAAAAAAGAGAGAAATGTATACAAACTGTGCAATACAGAGGGGGGAAAATCAGGAGTAAATAATTTGCAAGTATATGTCCTTAAATGAGTCCCTGATTGAGTTTGTCATTGAGGACTCTGATGGTGGAGGGGGAGCAGCTGTTCCCAATCCCGGTGGTGCGAGTCTTGTGGCACCGATACCTCTTTCCTGATGGCAGCAGCGAGAACAGCGCTGGCTGGTGTGGATCCTTGTTGATTGCTGCTGCCCTCCACTCACCTTGAAGCTGAACAAGGAAATTGGGCACAAATAACTTTCCGATATCAACCCATTTGAGCCCTTGAGATCTAACTGGCAATTTTCCTTTGCATAATGACATTAATTTTCTAAATTCCCTGTTAGTTTGTTCCTGATGAATTGATTCAAACTTCTCCCTCCTTTGACATCTGTCCAACTGATCAATAGTTTCCTATTGTAGGTTAATTGGATGTAAATTGGGCCAAAATGCCCTGTTACTGTGCTGTATGGGTAATTTAAAAGGGATCCCTTTTAGTGAACCTTCCACTGCAAATGATCTTCTGGAAATACTTGATGTGAATAGTTTTGAAAATCCCATTATTTCAAAAATATGGAAGGATAGAGTAATAGATTAAAAAAAAAATCTGTGAAGCAGCGCAGTAACAGACCCTTCCATCCCACGAGCTCGCGCCGTCCAAATCTACCAGGTTTACTTCCAAACCCCGTATATTTTTGGAGAGTGAGTGGAAACTGCGGGGGGGGGGGGGACCCTACGCAGGCGCGGGGAGAACATACAATCCCCTTGCAGGCAGCGGCGGATTCGAACCAGGGTCGGTGGCACTGTTATAAAATTATTGTTACTAAGAATGTAGAATGTTTATAAATTTCTCACCACACAATCCAGACCCTTGACCATGGTAATCGTTTGTAAGCAAAACTAACTGTATTGATTGACCTGTATTTTTTTTTAAACCATTTCCCTCTGATCAGTTGGCGTAGCGGTTAGTGCAACACCTTTACAGCGCCAGCGATTGGGAGTGGACTTATCCCACGCTCTCTGCAAGGAGTTTGTACGTTCTCCACGTGGATTTTCCCTGGGGGCTCCTGGTTCCTCCCACCGTTCAAAATGTATCATGGGTTGTAGGTTAATGGGGGTGTGAATTGGGTGGCTCGGACTCATGGTGGGAAATGGCCTGTTACTGTGTTGTATGTCTAATTTTAAAAATATCGGAGGTGGCCATTTAGTATGTTGACTTGGCCCCTTGACTTGTGTCACCATGTTTTCTGAGACCACTGTTCCACAATCCAGTTCCACGTTTCCTGAGACCACTGTTCCACAATCCAGTTCCATGTTTTCTGAGACCACTGTTCCACAATCCAGTTCCACGTTTTCTGAGACCACTGTTCCACAATCCAGTTCCACGTTTTCTGAGACCACTGTTCCACAATCCAGTTCCACGTTTCCTGAGACCACTGTTCCACAATCCAGTTCCACGTTTTCTGAGACCACTGTTCCACAATCCAGTTCCACGTTTTCTGAGACCACTGTTCCACAATCCAGTTCCACGTTTCCTGAGACCACTGTTCCACAATCCAGTTCCACGTTTTCTGAGACCACTGTTCCACAATCCAGTTCCACGTTTTCTGAGACCACTGTTCCACAATCCAGTTCCACGTTTTCTGAGACCACTGTTCCACAATCCAGTTCCACGTTTCCTGAGACCACTGTTCCACAATCCAGTTCCACATTTTCTGAGACCACTGTTCCACAATCCAGTTCCACGTTTTCTGAGACCACTGTTCCACAATCCAGTTCCACGTTTCCTGAGACCACTGTTCCACAATCCAGTTCCACGTTTTCTGAGACCACTGTTCCACAATCCAGTTCCACGTTTTCTGAGACCACTGTTCCACAATCCAGTTCCACGTTTTCTGAGACCACTGTTCCACAATCCAGTTCCACGTTTCCTGAGACCACTGTTCCACAATCCAGTTCCACGTTTTCTGAGACCACTGTTCCACAATCCAGTTCCACGTTTTCTGAGACCACTGTTCCACAATCCAGTTCCACGTTTTCTGAGACCACTGTTCCACAATCCAGTTCCACGTTTCCTGAGACCACTGTTGCATCTGATTGAAGTGGCAAGTTTGGACTTGCGCCACCCCCACCCCCAAGAAAAGCAGTGCCATTGCCTTGTTTTTCTTTTTGCCCATTCCTTCCACTCTTCTCTCTCTGGAATTCCCATCACTGCGAGTCACAAGATTCCACTGCCCTACTTTTTCCCACTTTTCCTACCTTCTGTCATTTTCGCACCTTGCGAGCTTTGGAAGAACTGGCTAGATTGAGAGGGATTGTGCGGGAGGGAGCTGGTGATTGCATTCCTGGGATTTATGGAGGCAGATGTTGACCAACGGTGATGTACTTGCAACATGAGCCAGTGTGAATTAAGGTCAGTTCAGAGTTCTGGCAAAATTCCTTGAATCTGCTCCAGTTCTTTCTAACCTGCTACTGGATTCGGTGAAATGAACAAATCTTTCTTTCACTCGTGACTCCTGAATGAACCTTGCCCTCGATGGCAAGTTTGCCTTTGTTCTGTTCTTGGAGATCACTCTCTGGCCTTTTTTTTTAAAAGAAAAACTGTTAATTTTAACTTCTTAAATTAAATTTACTGTAAATTTAAAATTTTAATTTAATTTTAAATTTAGACATACAGTACAGTAACAGATCACTTCAGCCCATGAGCCCGCGCCGCTCAATTTACACCCAGTTACCCCGGTACGTTTTGAACGGTGGGAGGAAACAGGAGCCCTCGGGGAAAACCCATGCTGGGAAGAACGTACAAAGTCCTTACAGACAGCGCAGAAGTCGAACCCTAGTCCTGATCGCTGGCACTGTAAAGATGTTGCACTAACCATGCCGTCCTGTGGAGTTCATTGGAGTGGAAGCCAAGGGCACTGTGGATATTTAAGACGGAGGGAGACGGGCTCTTGTTTGGAAAGGGAGTCCAAGGTTACAGAGGGAAGGCAGAAGAATCCAGTTGCAAAGGATAGTAAATCAGACAGGATGGACTGAATGGCCTAATATTGCTCCTATGCCTTGTGGTCCTATCCTGAGGTGAATCATTCTTGCAAGAATTCCATTGTACTTCTTCATTTTTGCAGTGAGTTTCCCATTAGTATGTGAGTTTTGTGAGTGCTTTGACCAGACATTCTCAACAAGGGGCATACGGCCCTTCTGGGGGCTACAGCATGGACGGAAATGATAAAATATACAGTTGTCTGCCTTATTGGTGGGGCATATGTTCCAAGACCCCCAGCGGATGCCTGAAACAGCAGAAAGCACCAAACCTTAAACAGGGTATGGGTCGCCTAACATCCACGATAGGTTCTGTGAAATTGGGCATTATGCAATGTGGATGTTGTACGAAAAACTATATGGGATACTGTAGTGTACCTGTAAACTTTTTATCTTTAAGTAGGGTTCAGTGTGGGGACCGACACAGGGCTGTGGGCAGAGAGCAGGGTAGTGGGCTCAGTGTGGGGACCGACACGGGGCAGTGGGATCAGTGTGGGGACCAACACAGGACTGTCGGGAGAGAGCGGGTCAGTGGGCTCAGTGTGGGGACTGACACGAGGCTGTGGGGAGAGAGAGAGGCAGTGGAATCAGGGTGGGAACCAACACAGGGCTGTGGGGAGAGAGCGGGACAGTGGGATCAGTGTGGGGACCAACATGGGGCTGTGGGGAGACAGCAGTGCAGTGGGATCAGTGAGGGGAGTGACACAGGGCTGTGAGGAGAGAGTGGGGCATTGGGATCAGTGTGGGGACCAACATGGGGCTCTGGGCAGAGAGCAGGGCAGTGGGATCCATGTAGGCGTTTTCTATTTAGATTGAGAGAGATAAATAAAAGAGATCATAACTAAGCTGAAAGCGGAAAGGTTTGGGGGGAACATTAGGGGAAAGTTCTTCACTCAGAGAGTGGTGGGAGTGTGGAATGAGCTGCCATCTGATGTGGTGAATGCAGGCTCGATCTCATGTTTTAAGAATAAATTGGATAGATACCTGGATGGGAGAGGACTGGAGGGTTATGAAATGGGAGCAGGTCAGTGGGACTAGCGAAATGATGGTTGGCACAGACTAAAAGGGCCGAATGACCTGTTTTCCGTGCTGTCGCATTTGATGGCTAATCTGATAATGGGTGGTTCAAGGCTGTGAACAAGTTTAAGTGTATCCCAATCCTTCCTGCTCTGATACACAATTCCTCACTTGTAGCTGATTGTAAAATCCTGTTATAACACGGGTCGTTTGGGTCCAAAAAATGTCATCGTGAATGAAGCGGGGTTGCGCTATATTGGGGTTCAAGTAAACCTTTGGCTGTCTTCAGCCATTTGGCAATTAGTCCTGCTTCCTTTTCAACTTTTGCACAGCGACGCGTGTAACTTTTCTTCCTGCGATTTCCAGCCACGAAGTGTTGACTCAGGAGCACCGAGGTCTTGTGGGTTTGACTTTGATTCTTGATCGCCTCAAGGGCGTGATGCTTACCCTTCATGGAGAAATATTTTCTTTTTCTAACGGTTTGTTCCGTTTTGATACCCCAAAAAAATGACCAGAAAGAGCAAAAAAAGGACCAGCGGCCCATCGCGTTATATCCGAATCTGCATACTGTTTCACTGCCACGTTTGAGGCAACTCCTTGTGAACTTCATTGGTGCATTTTCCGCGCATCGCAGTAAGTTTGGCTGCCAGATACTTTTGGGGGAAGTCCAGAGGTCACGATGCCTTACAAATATAAACCTTCCTCTAATAATTACTATCCTCTTGGAGGCCAGGTGGGGCTCTTCACTGTGACATGTTTCGATCTAATCCCACTACCAAGTCCAAATAAGTTTTTTAATGGTTTAGTGATGAACAACGATTTATTATTACATAGTCTGAATATTCCATCTCTGTGGAAACTATTTCAACAACGTCTGTGATCTATAATAATGAGCGATTAATCCACGGTAACGGTCAACAGATGCGAGCCCTCCTCGTCTCTATTCCACCATGCTGTTTAATGAACTCGCCAAGGCCGTGAACCCCCTTACGCGCCAGCCACCCCAAGTCGATAGTGCCCGCGTGGAAGTGACACGGCACTGAAAAGGTGGTGGCGGCAGCTGGATGACCCGGGATGCCGGCGACGCCCGCAATCAGCCCAAGAACGGTAAGCAGTACCCTTGTGGATCCTGCGCTTCCCCTCGTGCGGGGAGTTGCTGCTTTCAGAGGCGTCTCCATTTTGCTTGGCGCCAAGTCCAAAGCAGCAACACACTTTGAGTGAGAGTTTGAAGAAAACACTGGAGAACCTTGGCGAGAGAGCAAGCATTTTCTTGAGTCAGGTGTTCCTAACTATGAACGCAGATGTCCACATTGTGGATGTGGCAGTGAAAGCAGACGACTGCAGTGTATGCTGAAGACGACCGGTTTAGAGCATCTACCGGCAAAGCAGCCAGCATTCCTTGCAGTTGATCTGTTTTCCTGGTTGTGGATGGAATGTGTTGAAGTTGTTCTTTGATGAAATGCTTTGGCAGTCTCGCGCACTCTCTCACTATGGTTTGGATGCAGATCAGATGCTCGGACTGTGAACCGGAGCCAGACCAGTTAACGTTGAGTCACATTGCCGAATCACCATCCAATAAACCCTGGACACCTAAACAACAAACCGAGCCTTTTGATTCCTGTCTCCTGTGCTGTAAGTCCCATTTTGATTTTCCCTTGTTAATCTCCCATCCTTTCCATCAACTCCAAATTGATTCTGCCACTCATCGATGTTTGGGACAATTCAAGATTCCTTTATTGTTGGTGTCATTTAAAAACAATGCAGTATTACGCAGAATTTGCTTTTGCCATCGGCAGAAGTTGCCTAAAACGCCTCTTACAGTCAGAGAATGAGAGTCCCCCCCCCCCCACCACGAGTCACCGAGCGCCTCCAGCGCTCCCGCAGTCCCCGCAGCCACACAGAGTTTAAACCACCAGTAGCCCGAGCTCCAGATCCGAACGTGATCAGGAACCCTTCAGCGCCCTCTCGCATCCCGGTTCCAATACCTGCTACCCCTTCAGTCAGTCTGCATCCTGGTGTGAACCACGGCCGGAGTCAACCTGCAGCCCACGTGGGTTCCTCACCTCGAGTCGCCAACTGGCTCGCTGCCTGTGTGTTCTTCAACCGCGGGACCCCCTCACTGGACCGCTGCCGCGGTCACAGCTCGTGGGCCATCTCAAACAAGGGGTTTTCTCCCCCATTTTTTGGTGCCCTGCGCCAATCCTTTGGAGTCTGCGACAACGTGTGGCTGTTGCCGATCGTCGGCTCCGCCGTCTTTGGACCAGAACAAGCGGTCACAGAGTTTTTAAATAAAACCACCGTCGACTCCATTCACAGGCCGTTTAAAGCCTGTATGGAGCTGACGGCAGTCGGACTGGGCGGGTGGACCCCGCGGGAGCGCTGTGTCTCTGCTCCCCGCTCTCAGCCTCCCCCCACCGTTACAGCAGTGCCACCATTTTCATCGAATGAATTCTCCCAACTCCCGTATCCACAGAGGAAACCTGAACGTCCGGAGGAAACTTGCGTGGTCTTGAAGAGAAGCACGTGAACTCTATGCAGACGACACTAGAGGTCAGGACTGAACCAGAGTTGGTGGTGTTTGGACAACCTCCTCTGCCCCACTGTTCCCAATATGTGACATCGATCTACTGCATTATATTTGTCCTAGATGTTGGAAATAAATTAAGTACTTGGAAGATCTTAAAAAGGGAAAAGCTTGAAAAACCCCAAAATTTATCTTAACAAATATAGATTTACAAAGGGTGAATAAAATGCATGTACGTAATGAATATAAAGTAGAAGTGATGGATTCAGAAAGCTGGAATTTGTAAATGAGGAGCTTATTTGCAGATAGTTAATGATAATTAAAGCCTAGAAAGTCTAAAATGAGAACCAAAAAAATACTTGGCAGAGCAGGGCACATCTGTTTTTAATTTGATTTGGAGATATAGTACAGTAACAGGTGTCTTCCGGCCCATGAGCCTGTGCCGCCTAGGTGACGAAGTCACTAACAGGCCAGACCAAACTAATGGGCTGAATTCCCGACGGAATGACCAGCAGAGGAGGTCAGTTCTGATGCAGAGAATGGGGAGGGGGGGGGGGGGAAGTGTTGCCCACAAATGGACCATTGGATGTTGAGTCGGGAATACCGCAGAGCTCAGACGGAGGATGAGGTGTCGTTTCTCAGACTTTGGTTGAAATAAGGTTCCACCGCCAGACGCACATTTCCTTCTCCCTCCCTTTCAGGATTCCAAAGGATTGTTCCTTGGACCCCCCCCCCCCTCCCCCATCCTCCAGACTGCTTATCTGGAGAAAACACAGACAGAATCCTTACGAATCTAGGTCGCTGGCATAATTTTATGCTGACCACCAAGGTCATTCTGACCTCACCCTCTCTGGGCTTCCCCTCATCCTATCCATCCCTCACTCCAATGTGCAACTTGCCTGTTCTCTCTCCCACTACCGGTGAAGGGGGCTTCAACCTGAAGAGTTTATTTTCGTTTCTCTGCAGATTCTGCCTGACCTGTTGAGTATTTCCAGCCCATTGCATTTTCATTTCAGACTTGTAGCTTTCTCCTGCATCTCTGCCAACAGTCCCCTTCACTGAATCCGATTACCATGTTCAAACCTGCCCCCCCCCCCCCCCAACACCCCGTGAGAGCCAAATTGGTGAAGTTACACAAGTTTCGTTTTAGATATACAGCATGGTAATAGCCCCTTTTGGCCCACAAGCCTGTGCCACCCAATTAACCTACAATCCCCAGTACGTTTCGAACGGTGGGAGGAAACCCACCCAGTCATGGGGAGAACGTCCAAACTCCTTAGAGACAGTGTGGGATTTGAACCCGGCTCCCTATCACTGGAGCGTGACAGCATTGTGCTAACTGCTACACGAGCTGTGCTGTTGAAATGACAATGCTTCAGACAAAAAAAATATATTCTGGTGCGTCCTATGAAGGTCGCACACAAACCAGTTGAAATTCAGCTCCCACCCCCCCCGGTGAAGGATTGTGTTTAAAAAGGTTTGACAAATGGGAGCAAGGCCTCAGTATTAACATTCCAATGTCATTTCATAAAATTAAATGTCCGCTGAGGCATTATTTGTGGAGAGGGTCACTGAACATTTCAGGTCTGCTGCACCAGAAATTGGGGGGGGTGGGAGGGGGGGCGGGGAGAGGAAACCAGTTGGTTTTCATTTGCAGGGAAGATCGAGGAGGGATGAGTCGCAAGGGGGCTTGAGGGACTCTTCGAACATGGGAAGTAACTCTGATAGGATGAGACCAAATGGGTTTATATTTCCGTTGGGACGGGTGATGGCCTGAGCTGTGTTTAACTGATTGCCGAGCAATAGGTTGTGCCCGATAGCGCTGAATTCCTCGCGGAATGGCCGGCAGTTCTGATGCAGAGAGTGATGAAGTATTTCCAACAACTGGAGGATATGATGTTGAGTCTGGAATGTGGCCAAGTGCCCAGATGGAGGGTGAGGTGTAATTTCTCAAGCTTCGATTCAAATAAGATTCTGCCACCAGATGTGTATTTGCCTCTCTTTCCCTTTCAGGTTGGCAAAGGATTGGCCTGGCCCCCACCCCCCACCACCACCGACCTGCTCTCTTGCCCCAAGAGTTCTCTCTCCACAGATACTATCTGACCTGTTGAGTGTTTCCACCGCCTTTTTGGAGGATTTTTCTGTAAATCTTCCAAGTGACATCGGCAGAACATGAGGGGATGTTCTGGTTAGGATTTTAACCCATCGATTTGATTATGCCTGCATCAGTCCACTACATGCACATGTGAGAGTCCGCGCATTTCTTCAGCTTCCACATGTTTAGAACATATTGTGATACTGTAGCTGTCCTTCTGATGCTGTTTGCCACGTCGATATGACCACCAAGGCGGCTCGCCAGCATTGAGAGAAGTTTGAGATTTGGTTTGGCACCGAAGACTTGCAAATTTTCACCGGTGGACCGAGGAGAGCATTCTGCCCGGTTGCATTCCTGTCTGGTAGGGAGGTGCCAACGCGCAGGATGGGAAGAGGCCACAGAGAGTTGTGAACTCGGCCCACAGCATCACGGGCACCAGACTTCACTCCATCGAGAGGCGGTGTCTTAAGAAAGCAGCCTTTATCCTCAAGGACCACCACTTTGCCCACGTCACTCTGATGCGGCACAAGGACAGCTTCCCGCCCCCGCCATCAGATTTCAGAATGAACAATGAACCACAAATGCCCTACCTCAGCTTCTCTTTTGCACTAATTCATTAAATGTAATTCATATCAATGTTTTCACCTGTGATGTGGCCGGAAAACAATGGGTTTCGTGATGCGTTGATGGCAATAAATTCTGATTCAGAATTCCAGTGTAATACTGGGTGTGTGATGCACTGACTGTCTTTGGGATGGAGTACTGAACTATAACACGACCTTCATGATGAGAAACTGTAGCAGGAATGCTCAAAGACTGAGAGAATTCTGGATTCAAGATTCCAGTTATTGCCATGTCCAGAAAATATCTTTCCTTTGTACGAAGGGGAGCCTCTAGTTGGGAGAACAGGTTCCAGTGAAACTGGTGGAATTATATGTGTCTGAGCCCACATGGATCGACCAGTAGCCGCCTTCAGTGTCAGAGATAAATATAGAACAAGAGAAGCCTCGAAACTGTTCCATTGGACTGTGATTTATGGGATACACTAGGCTGTGGTTTGATTTTTATTTTTGCCACAGGGGTTGGGTTCAATGAGGAAGGGTTGATTTTCAGATTTCTTAAGGAAATGATTTTTAATTAAAAAAAATAGACGTGCTGCATGGTAACAGGCCATTTTTGGCCCCTTAGAAAGGATGTGATGTTGTTGGAGAGGGGGCAGAGGAAGATTTACTAGGATGATTCCCGGAATGCAAGGGCTGATGTACGAGGAGCGTTTGGCAGCCCTTAGGTTGTATTCATTGGAGTTTAGGAGAATGAGAGGAGATCTCATAAAGGCATTTCGTATTTTGAAAGGTTTAGATAGGGCGGATGCAGGTAAGATGTTTCCCTTGGTGGATGAATCGAGGACAAGGGGTCATAGTCTGGAAATGAGAGGTTCTCCATATAAAACAGAGATTAGGAAGAACTCCTTTAGCCAGAGGGTCGTAGATCTGTGGAGCTCGCTGCCGCATACAGCAGTGGAGGCCAGATCACTGGGAGCATTTAAACAAGAAATAGACAAGTATCTCATTAGTGAGGGCATTGAGGGATATGGGGAAAAGGCCAGAAATTGGAACTAGTGTAGAGTAGCTTAGTGCAGATTTACGGAACAGACCCGATGGGCCTAATGGCCTGGTTCTGTTCCTTTGTCTTGTGTTCTTGTGATTTTGGCCCACAAGTCAGAGGCACGTTCTCAGGAAGAGGACTTGCCAAATTGTTGTTGGGACTCATGATGTTCGGAGTTGTTAATTGTAGCTGAAAGTCCAAAACATCGGCAAGAAGAAGCCCATTGTCCCATCTCACAGGTAAGAGGTCGAAGGTGGGAGGGTCGAGGAGAAGTGGGTAGCTCCTTTGGGGCAGTACGGTCGGCGTTGCGGTTCGTGCAAAGCCGGGGTTCGAATCCCACGCTGTCTGAAAGGAGTTTGTACGTTCTCCCAGTGTCCCTGTGGGTTTCAAAAATATACTGGGGCTCAATTGGGTGGTTTGTGGGCCATAAGGGCCTTTTACTGCGCTGTCTGTCTAAATTAAAAAAAAAATGATTGGAGAGGGAACGGGGCTGGAGGAAAGGGGTTGGGAAGGAGAAAAATTTGAGAGTTGGGGGGGTTAATGGAAATTAGAAGTGTTGTCGCGGCCTGCGCTTGGAGACGCAAACCGACCTGCAAAATTGCCGGCCACCGCGTCATCCCAGGTGACCTCAGCGCGGCAGGAAGGCGAGGAACTCTGGCAGAAACCCCAGGTCAGTGCTCCGATGACGAGGGGGCCTGAAGTCAGCGCCAGGGACCCCTATAAAAGCAGAGCTGCCAGTGCAATTTGACTTCGACTCCTCATGTGCGTGTGTCTTCCTTCCACTCTTGCCGCGGCACGTGCGCTGCAGTGTACGTTAATGCCATCTGCTTGGAGAGAGACGATGCAAGTTCAAACTCCTGTGCTGAAGAAACCAGCAATGTGATATATTTAGAAGCACCGGAATGTATGAGTGAGAGTGCCTTCCGTGGTGCTTTGGCAGAGGAGAGTGGTGTATTTTAAGCAGCCATTCTAATTGGGGGTCACAGCATATTTAAGACGGGTGGGGGGAGAGCACAGACTGAAATGCAGTCAGTAGGAGAGAAGTATGGAAGAAACCAACTAAACTTCACTGCTTCACAGGGAAGGGGACCCCTGCAGTGAACTGGGATTCACGGGTTAGGGTGTTGTGCTGAGGACCGGCTCTACCCCCAACTGCTCACCTATAACCGTAGTTTCCTGCCTAAACCCAGAACTCTTACGAAGACCGCTGTGAGACCCTACCCTTAGTTATAAGCGAATAAAAGTGTTTGTTTTTCCTCCATTGGTGAGAGTTTTTATTCGCACTCCATTCCCTAAACTTTGGGCAGAGTCCTCCGGGCGGCTACAGCCAAAAAGAAAAGGGTTGAGAATGGCTAATTTATATGGTAAAAGCCCTGTTTCTGGAATTCAAGCCACCGGGGTTCAAATGTAAATTTTGGAAGTTACGGGTATTGCCTGATTGGCGGCGTGGCCTGATGGCGAAGGAGGAAAAAGACTAAAAAAGCCCTGAATTTAAATTCTTGGAAAAGTTTTAAAAGTTTAATTTGAAGTTATCTGAATTTTTAAAGACTGTAATGGCAGCTAATACAAAGAAATCGAAGACAGATTTAGAAGAAACTTCACTTTAAAAGTTTAGAAGAAGTGAGGCCTACTTATCAAATGGAATCCTTGGAGTCGACTGGACAGCCACCCAAGTAGCAAAGGACTCCAGCCCGGCTGAGTATTACCCCTGTGCCACCACAAGATGGCGCGGGACTACCAATTTTTTTCTTACGTCGGGAGCACTGGAGTCCCTGACGTGCGGCACTGCAGCTGCAGGTTCAGGCGGCGCGGAGATTAGGGGCAGCGTATCGGAACTCTGTGTTGCCGGGCATGCGCGGTGCGTCGCGGGTCTGGGAGTTACTGGATAAGGTCTGTGTTGTCGGTGAGGGTCAATGGCGTTCTGAACAGTTTGGGTCTGCACCTGTAGGGGTCCAGACCAGAAGCAAGGTTAAATCGAGGGAATTGCCTGATTAAAGCGAACTTTACACGATTCAGGACCACAGTGCTGATTGTTTTTCCCCCCGACAGTTACCGTATATTTCGATGTATGGGTCGAGTCTTAAAACCTTCAAAAATCAGGGGTCGACTTGTACGCCAGGTACAAAAATGACACCTTAAATTCAACTAAAAAAAAACCCCCACTCGACGTACAAGGGACGACCCGAAACACCAAAAAAAACCCAACATGCAGCAAATTTTCTTGCAGCTACACATTTGCTGGGTTTTTTTTTTGGGCCACTTCTAACTTAAAACTCGCTTCACGCTTTCCTCATTTTGCTGGAGGCTCCATGATAAACACCCACCTTCTGGCCACGCCCAACGCAATTTCTTTCCGGTGGGGGGGGTGGGGAAATCAACTTGTACGTCCTATATATGATAAAAGCACGAAAATGGGGACCGAACTTCTCTGAAGGTTGACTTGTATGGAAAAATATACAGTAATTCTTAATGCTAGGCATTGGAAGAGTAAGTCTCAAGCAACTGGAAAGCTCCCATCTACCAATCCCTATGGGCACCGGATGCCAGGGGTTTTATGAGGACACAACAAGAAAATCTTAGCTTTGCGCTAACTGCAACGCCGACCGTACTGCCCCACTTCTCCTCGACCCTCCCACCTTCGACCTCTTACCTGTGAGATGGGACAATGGGCCAAAATTTGAGATGGTTTATCCATTATACCATTGTTTCATGATGTAGAATAGCAGTCAAATCTACCGAATTAAATGGGTGCTAGTCAAAGCTAGTCTTAAGAGGGACCGCACTCTGACATCACAACCAGAGGTGGGATCGAGGGGGCTTGGGAGAGATGGGGATTCAGTGGGTAATCTGGCCTTCACTTTAGAAGATGGTGAGAGTCCATTTGTGCTGAGGGTGCTTTGCTATTCGTAAGTGGGAGCAGAAATCTCGGGGGAAGGCTGGCTGATGTTCCCATTGCAACTAAGGAAAGGGGTGGGGGGGGGAAAAGACCCTGATGGCTGAGGTTCCCCACTGGACAGAAAGCGTGGCTTCAGATGGGGTACCCACACTATCTAAGGCAGTTTACCGGAACACAATTGAGAGAGTCCTGTCCGACTGCATCATTGTGTGGGCTGGTAGCTGCAAAACATCAGACAGGGTTTAAGCATTCAGGTGCCTTGCTATTCAGTGTGGGTGATTACGTCTCTCCATCTGTCACAATCTCTGACCCCCTGAATTGTTGCCTCCCCTGTCCTGCTGACAGAACGCCCAGATCCTAGAGGTCCTCTCCAGTTGAAGGTGGTGGAAGCTGCTGTCTGTCCCTGTCTTCGCCTGGTGGCACAGCTCTCCCCAGCTGCGAGCTCCGGTCACATCCAACGCCAGGCGACGAGAGGCTGTGTAGGCCATCTGCTGCCAGTCCCTCCTGCAATGGTCTGCAGTCACTGCGTTGACCACTGGCGCCACCAGTGGGGGTGCGGACCGCACTGGGTGACCCCCATCAGAGGGGATGACACCAGAATGACTGTCTATAAAATGTTTGTGCAGTGTTTCAGCAGGAATTCATTATTTTTTATAAAAATATCCCTGTCGTCAGTTAAAACAAAAGAGCATTTTTCGTAAGACCAACTTGTATGTATCATTATCCCTACGAGGCTAAAACTCGACGCTCATTTACTTTTTGACCCTTCTGGTCAGAGCTCTCGTTATTCCCCAATAACAACGACCCTTCAAATCCCGTGGTTTCGTCTGCGCACACCACCAACATGCGCTGTTATTTTTGTTGCTGTCGGTGTTTTTCTAGTCGCTGCTTTTGTCAAATTTTCTGGTGTTTTAGCCACAATATTGTGGTCATTAGTATTTGTGAACCTGTATCAGTAACGTTTTTGAGAATAAAGTAGTTATTAAAGGAAAAGCAGAAGAATTTTAAAAAAAAATTCTGCTCTGTTTACTAATAATGTTGTACAAAGATTTTACAAAATAATTTTTTAATGTTCTATATAATCTGAGAAATATTACATTTAAGCGATTTGCAACTATATCACATTATTCTATTTAGAACTATATATGGGGTGGCAGGTGGGTGGCATCAACTCCTAGTTGACACCACTGGTGTTGACCAAGACATTGAATTTTCACTGAGTGACTGCATTATTGCTTTTGACCAACGCTTGTTTATTTATCCTCCCCATCCCACCCATAGGCACGTGGTTGATTTAAAAAAAAAAAAAAAAAAAAAAAAATTGTTGGAATCTGGCATCGTCAGAAACGGATCTCATCTGAACTCGTCTCCACTCCTTGCCCATCACGAGCCCCAAGGATGTGCTTTGCTATCTTGACGTGCTTTGCGTTGCATCTGTTGTTGGGACGTTGTCGAGGTAAGGCATGAAGCGCGGGAGTGGGGTGCAGAGCTGAAGTGGTTGGCCACCGGTATGTCCCCCCAATTGATGTGGATAGACCGAAGGTGCTCAGCAAGGCAGTCTCCCGGCCTGCATCTGGTCTCTCGATGTTGAGTGCGCCACAAAGGGATGCAGTGATCATTAATAACCCTGATTTGCTTATTACCTCTAAAATGGATGTTGTAGCCTCTCCCCTACATACGACCAATGTGACTTACATATGACATGAAAAAAAACTCTATAAATTTTAAAAATAAAGAAAAATATATATGTAAATATAAAAATGACATTGGGTCATTCGTCTACCAGAGCTAATGGCGGGTCATTCGTCTACCAGAGCTAATGGCTGCGTGCATACGATAGTGACCGTCAGACGATATCCCAACATTGTGTACATCACAGCATCTCTCTCTGTTGCCATTCGGTAAGCGTGCATTATTCAAGTAAATCTAATGAATTTTTTGAGCTGGATTAAATAGCAAAGAATGCCATAGAGATGTACGACTTCTACATGCGAACGTACATCTGACTTGCGTCCATTTTGAGATCCGACCGGTTGGTCAGAACGGAACTCGGACGTGGGAAATAGCTGTAGATTGATGAAAATGTACCAAAATGTATTGAACTGATTGATTGTTGGACATGACAAGATAGATGTGATTATTGATCTATTCAAGGAGATAGAAACTGAAGAGGCACTTTCAGGTGGCCAGAATACCCGACTGTAAAGCCTCCTATTCTACCCCAATGCGGCTGTCGGGTGGCCACCTGAAAGTGGAGAACCCAGCCAGGAGGAGCACTTACTTAGCCCTCCTCCTGTAGGTATAATCTCCGGCTCCGAGAATCCCCGTGAAAGCAGCAGTGGGACAATGGCCACAGTCCACGGGAGCCGGCTCTCGCTCGGACGTGGCTCTCCTTCAGCCGGCACGTTCAGGTGTCCAGAAAGGCATCTTTTCTACGCATTATCTGCGTCCGAGCACCTGAAAGCGGCTAAAGGATACATTGAGGAGAAAGGAGAGGCTGACGCAGAACCTAATAAAAATTGTGGTAGATGTCTCAGGATGAATCAAAGAGAAGTCAGTGGGTCGGGCAGCATCGAGGGAGAGCAACATTTCTGGTCGAGACCCTCTCTCACCACAATTCTTGAACAGGAAGGGAGTAATTCCAGTGCAGTGAAATCAGAAATCCTGTCCTCTGCAGCTGCCTGTGTGGTGTTTGCACGCTCTCCTTGAAGTCTGCACGTGGAACGAGCGGCAGCTGATGGAACACATGTAGCTGATAAATGAGAGTTAGTCTGGCAACTTTCTGATGGTTTAAATAGCAATTTATTCGTATTTTGGGAGGCAAACCAGTCTCGACAGGCATTGCAAATGAGAAGTGATTGAACACTTTCCAAATGCCACTGGTAATTGACCTTCTACAATTGCTTGAATTAGTTGGAGACAGAGAGCTGGCCGCAGGCAGAGGAATTTAGAGGGGTGACCATTCTTTTGATTGACAGGTTTTAATAAGTAACCCTTGCAGAAGGACTCAGGCCTGAAAAGTTGATAACATTGGACAAGAATTTTTTCTCAAAAGGGTTTCCTTCCTTTTTAAAAAAAAAAGAGGATTATGTGTTCAAGCTGAACACAGAGGTAATTTCAGATTTGCTGTATCACGTAAGAAGTTGGAGAAACACTAAATTAACTTCTATTGAATTTAATATGTTTAATTGCATCAGGATTCTGACACGTTGCATTAGTTCAACTGACCTAAAAATGTTTTGCCGCCGATTTTCATTTATACTCAGCATCTGATGCCTCTCGTGTCAGTGTCCAACAATAGTCGGCTGGCACTGATGGCTTCCAATTGCCTGATACCACTTTTCCATGGTCACAATATCCCGATGAAACCTGTTTGTCACTGACGGCACTGAGATTAGCAGGGAAGGAGTCCAAGGGAGAAAATGAGTGGCTCCCAAAATGGCGGACGTGCTGTAGAAAACACGGGAAATTGACCTGCATCCAACACAGGGTTTGATCTGGGCTGATGACACCACCAATGACATCACTTCCTGCCCATGTGACAGAAGCCGTGATGTATATGAGCCCAGCATGCCAGCCTGGAGGCGTCAGTCTTGCACGCGACTCCACGGCGTGCACATCAGCTTCCCCGCATACACATTGACTTGACAGCATGCATACCGATTCCACAACATGTACACCGACGTCTGTAGCAGCTCAGCATACAGAACACTTTGCCACATTATATTTAAAAAAAAATGTACCTGATGAGAAACAAAATCCATAACGTATACCCAACAGCGATCAGGAACAAAATCTCCACTGGGCAGGCAACCTTTGCCTCATGTGGACGCTGAGAGACCTGTTGAGTTCCTTTAGTATCTCTGTATTTTTAATGGAACTTGTGCAGTAGTGGATGTGAAATGTCGTCCTGGTTGCAGGGAGAAGGTATAATTCTGTCATAATGGACTTGTGGTTCCTGATTCTTGGTGGTCCTTAATCAAATTAAAAAATCAGTGCTGATGTGGACACCGCTCTCCACCCCACCCCGGCAGGATAGAAGAGACAAGAACCAGAGGACATGGAAGGGGGAAATGTTTAAAGAGAACATTAAATTTATTTAAAAATTTAAATTAAATTTAAACATACAGCATGGTAGCAGGCCATTTTGGCCCATGAGTCCACGCCACCCAATTGACCGACACCCCTGGTACGTTTCAAATGGTGGGAAGAGACCGAAGCTCCTGGGCAGGAGGAAACCCAAGCAGACGTAGGGGGAAAGTACAAAGTTCTTACGGACAGCGCGGGATTCGAACCCAGGTTCGGTCCCAGTTGCTAGCGCTGTAAAGGCATCGCACCAATTGCGCTGCCCAAAGGGAACCTTCATCGAGCAGAGAGTGATGGGAGTGTGGGACTAGGCACAGCTAAGAAGGGCTGAAGGGCCTTTTTCCGTGCTGTAGTCTTTGCTTATCTCCGCCACAGGACTGTTGAGGCGTGATATGTGACCTGTGGAGGATGTGCCAATTTCATCCGATTTGACTGTGTTGAATGCTTGGATGGTTAAGACGTGTCTCGTCTTCCCAATGATGAGACATTCTGCTGTTCCCCTGGATAGCATTTTGGACCTAGCCTGAGTTCCAAGCACCTTGGCTGCAATGGCAGGTGCTGCTGACCTGACAAGGACTGCTCGGGAAGTTTGGAGACGGCGTCTCTGTGCCCCGGTGTGACGACTGTAATCCTAACAGCTGGTGAGAGTCTGCAGGGTAGTTGTGCCAACCAGCAGAAATGCTGGAGGAACTCAGCCAGTCTCGTGGCGTCCATAGGAGGTAAAGATTTATCACCGATGTTTTGGGTCTGAGGCCTCCTTCAAGGTACAATCAAAATAAGCAGGCGGGCATTTCAGAGAGAGAAAGGTGGAAAACTGGCTGGGGGAGGAGCCCAGACCAACAAACGGTGTTTAAATCCATTTTTAAATTAGACGCATAGCACTGTTACAGGCCAATTCGGCCCGTGCCGTCCAAATTACACCCCGGTGCGTTTTCAAGCAACGGGCACTGCATTGAGTGCAGCTGGCCCGACCTCCAGCTCTCGCCTGCCACACCCAGCTGAAGTCCGGGTGAGCCAGTGACGGACAGGTGGCGGAAGATCCCGTCCGTCAGGCATGGTGTTCGCACTGTAGGCTTGGTGGCTGTCCTTCTGCAGGATGAAATGGAGCTTTTCAGTTTTGGAAGGGAAAAGATGTATTTGTGTGAGGTGTTAAACATGGGCAACTGCTGGGGTTCAGGTGCTGGAGAAACTCAGCAGGTCACGCGGCATCCAGAGGAAGCAAAAGGCAATCAACCTGAGCCCTTTGTCGGGGATGTGGAAGATTATGTAAGGTCTGTTTAACTTCTGAGTGATCCCCCGCTCGACATTTCCCACTTTGTAAGCGTGCAGCATTCTACATCTATTCAGCTAGCCGTCTGTAACAGATGGAACCTATCACCGATTCTGGCAGCTTATTACCAGTGTACCAGAAACATCCTTAATAACAGAAGGATTATCTGCTCTCTCTCTATCTCTCTCTCTCTTTCTCTCTCTCTCTCTCTCTCTCTCTCTCTCTCTCTCTCTCTCTCTCTCTCTCTCTCTCTCTCTCTCTCTCTCTCTTCCCTCCCCCCTCCCCTCCCCATGCTGTTACTCACTGCTCTGTGTTCAACCACTTACCTTGCTCCAGATAGATAATATTAATAGGTTATTGACTGAATATAGAATGAGCGGGGTAGAGATAGACTTGTTGGCAGGTGGAACAGAAAGGTCAAGGAGATTTGTAATATATGTAGTGAGTGCTGGAATAATAATACGTCAGTAGTAGATAGATTATTGGAATGTGTTCCAAGAGATCGGATTTACAAGTATTTGGATAACCACGGACTGATTACGGATAGTCAGCATGGCTTTGTACATGGCAGATCATGTTTAACCAATCTTATAGATTTTTTTTTGAGGAGGTTACCAGGAAGGTTGACAAAGGAAAGACTCTGGATGTTGTCTATGTTGACTTTGGTAAGGACTTTGACAAGGTTCCACATGGGAGGTGAGTCAGGAAAGTTCAGATGCTCATGACGAGGTAGTAAACTGGCCATTTGAGAGAAGCCAGAGAGTGGTGATGGATGATTGTTTCTCAGACTGGAGGCCTGCGGCTAGTGGATTGCCTCAGGGATCGGTGCTGGGACCATTGTTGCTTGTTGTCTATATCGATGCTCTGGATGATAATGTCGTAAATTGGATCAGCAAGTTTGCAGGTGACATAAAGATTGGAGGCATTATAGACAGTGAGGAAGGTTTTCAAAGCTTGCAGAGGGATCTGGACCAACTGGGAGAATGGGCTAGAAAATGGCCGATGGAGTTTAATGTAAACAAGTGTTGCATTTTGGAAGGACAAACCAAGAAAGGACATACGTAAATGGTTGGGCACTGAGGAGTGTAGTAGAACAGAGTGCAGTAGAACAGAGGGATTTGGGAACACATATACATAATTCCCTGAAATTGGCATCACACGTAGATAGGGTTGTAAAGAGAGCTTTTGGCATATTGGCCTTCATAAATCAGAGTACAGGAGTTGGGATGTTATGTTAAAGTTATTTGAGACATTGGTGAGGCCAAATTTGGAGTATTGTGTGCAGTTTTGGTCGAACTACAGGAAAGGTATCAATAAGATTGAATAAGTGCAGAGAAGATTTTCGGGGATGTTGCCTGGACTTCAGGAATTGAGTTACAGGGAAAAGTTAAACAGGTTAGGACTTTATTCCCTGGAGCGTAGAAGAATGAGGGGACATTTGATAGAGGCATGCAAAATTGTGGGGGCAATAGATAGAGTAGTCTTTTGCACTGATGTTCGGTGAGAGTCAGACCAGAAGACATGGGTGAAGGGTAAAAGGGGAAAAGTTTAGGGGGAACCTCTTCACACAGAGAGTGGTGGGAGTGTGGAACAGGCTGTGTGGTGAATGAGGGCTCAATTTTAGCATTTAAGAAAAATTTGAACAGGTGCATGGAAGGGAGGGGTATGGAGGGCTGTGGAAGGTGCAGATAAAAGAAACTAGGCAGAATTATAGTTTGGCACAAATTAGAAGGGCCGAAAGACCTGCTTTCTGTACTGTAAAGTTCTATGGTTCTAGTTATCCATCAAATTAACTCTTTGCTGAGAATATTACAAGAGAAATTAGAATGTGTAGGGAAAAGTAGAGGTAACATGGAACTTTTTGATTATCTGGAAACCGATTTACCGAAATACTCAAATTTTTCTGTCTGAGAAAAAAGTTTAAAAAAAAAAAAAAAAAAAAAAAAAATTTACCCACCATGGTCAAGTGGCAGGTGTTAGCGCCATTTTAAATCAACGGAGCTCTCGTTGTACTGGTCAAAGATACAGCTGCAAGGGCAAGATTTCACCCAACTGCTCAATTGCGGCTCTGGCGCCATTGGAACCTCTCGTGTCTTGTCCAAAGATGTCACGTGGTTAGCACCATCGGAATCAATGGGACTCTCGTGTGCCCTTCGAAGATGTAGCAGCAATGGCAAAAAAAGGTCTGCAGTGAGTTGATGTCAGCGAGAAGCGTTTATGTCTGTCTATAGAACAGAGTGTCAAGTTGCTTGAAAAAACTTGTTGCTGTTTACCAATGGATACAAGGGTCCTGCTGATGCTACTGGTCTACATAAAGAGATTTCTCGATTATCTGAAAAATCCGGATAACTGAGATAGGTCAGGTCCCAAGCATTTCCGATAATCGGAAGCATACTGTCATATCGATGATATGATGCATTTTCGATCTAATAGGATTCTGGATTCTCTGCACACTTCAGTCGTGTTGCGGCCTCTGTCTCTTGGGTTCAATTCTGACCTTCAGCTCTGTCTTTGTGAAGTTCCACTTTCTCCCCTCTGACCGGGTGGATATCTCTTGCCACCCCACCGATACTCTGGCAACCTCCCGCATCCTCAAGATGTGTGAGAGTTGGTAGACTAACTGGCTGCTGTACATTGCCCCTAATGTATGGATGGATCGCACAAGCTGGGAGTATTGATGAGATTAAACAGGTTTGAACCTGGCATGTCTGTAAGGAGGTTGTCCATTCTCCCCTAGTCGTGCTTGGGTTTCCACCAAAATGTACGGGGCTGGTAGATTATTTGGGCAGCATGGGTTTTATCAGCTGGAAGGGCCTTCTCTTGGGCTGCAGTGATTAAACGTGGGCCTCGACTAAATAGGCTGAAGACTCTGCTTCTGTCCTGTATCTCTGACTCTGTACGCCCCCCTGTGGCAGATGGGTTGTGCATTGGGCCAACTTATACCAGAGTAGGGTGGCCGCTTGTTAGAACACTAAACTTGACCTGCCCTCAAGGGCATGTCTCTCAGAACACCCTGACATCCTTTGACTTCTCTCTTCTTTTCCCTCTGTCTCTTATCACGGAGCCAAAATCAATTCTCACCTTTCCTCTTCTCATATCCAATTAACACCCTTTGGCTACCGGTCTGGTCTCCTCCCCCTCCACTCCCATTCTTCCCCCTTTCTCTCCTTAATTTAGATGCCTTCCTGCTCTTTGCTCAGACCTCGAGGAAGGGCTCAGGCCCGAAACGTCGGTCGCATACCTTTACCTCCTCTGGACGCTGCATGACCGGCTGAGTCCCTCCAGCGTTTACTACAATCTCGGCACCTGCAGACTTTCGTGTTTCACTCCTTGACAGGAGGCATCTCCAATGCCTGTGAGGCTTTGAAAGCGTCTTTGATCGACTTTGAAAAGTATTTGAGTAAGCAAGACTTTAAAAAAAAATTAACAGTTTAAATAATGTAATGTCACTGGCCAACTGACAGTTTCTGCATATTTGCTAACGCCATCTCTATGTTTGCCTTTACGGCAGGCAAGAGCCAAAGGATATTATGCATATTACATTGCCTGGCTTGATTTATTTTTCAAGTTCAAGGTTATCATTTGGTCTCCTTTCAATGTTTTTTTAAATAAATTTTGTATTTTTCACGCTATGAACCAAAATATGTACAAAAGTTTCTCATTAAATTTACACAGTGGCCTTTTCTCCCTGTTTTTTTTCCCACCTTTCCCTCCTTCCCCTCTACCCACCCCCTCCAAAACCCATAAATATTCAACATATACAATACAATAAAACAATATCTTCACACAAAAGGAAAATAACAAGAAAAAAGCGTCAACTATTTATTACACACTGAATCTAGTCGTTTTGTCCTCTCATCAGTTTCATTCTCATTTTGGGGGATGGAGGTTGTAGGCAAACTCCCTCTGTTATGTTCCCCAAATTTGTTCAAATAATGTGACTTTATTTTTTCAAATAATATTATTTTTTCCAATGGAATACATTTATTCATTTCCATGTACCATTGCTGTATTCTCAGGCTCTCTTCCATTTTCCAAGTTGACATTATACATTTTTTTTGCGATCGCTAAGGCTATCATAATGAATTTTTTTGCACTTTATCCAATTTGAGGCCTAATAATCACATCTCAATGTTAAGGGAGGACATTCACCCCCATAGAAGGTCTCCCTTTTGGCACTGGATCCCGGACGTCCGTGTGAGGAAGGAAATAAGCCACCGATTCTTTTTCCTTTCCCCCCCCCCTCCACCCCCTGTAGTTTCCTCTGTTGAGATCCACCATGCCCAGGAGATGGCGCCAGTTGCCCATCAGTCGTGCACTTGGCTTCATGTTCAGGACAGAGAAACAGCGAATGGTGAAATATCGAGCAAAATGAGAACCGCTGGGCAAACTCGGCGGGCCGGGCCGCACCTGTGGAAGGAAATGGGCAGTCGGCGCTTTGGGTTGAAGTCTTGATTTCCTCCAGTAATTTGTAGCTTGCCGATTTGGATGTCTCTTGAAGTTGCAGGCATTTAAAAAAAAAAAAATCCCATGCACTCAAACTGGCAGAATCGGAATTTATTGTCGTGGACGTACCACGAAATTTGTTGTTTTGCGGCAGCGTCACAGCTGAAAATATTGCCTTAAAAAAAATAAATCAAATAGGGCAAAAGAGGAGAAAGTAAGGTAGTGTCCATTCAGGAATCCGATGGCGGTGGGGGAGAGGCTGACCTTGGGCCGCTGGGTGCTCGTCTTCAGGCTCCCATACCTCCTTCCCAATGGTAGCAGAGTGAAGAGGACGTGGTCTGGCTGGCGAGGGTCCTTGAGGATAGAGGGTGCTTTCTTGTTGATGTCCTTGATGGAGTGGAGACTGGTGCCCATGATGGCACTGGCCAAGTTCACCACTCTCCGTCCCGTGCATTGGCACCTCCAGACCAGACAGTGATAAAGCCAGTCAGAAGGCTTCCCGTGTAGAAATATGCAAGCATTTTTGATGACGTACCAAATCTCCTCATGAGGTACAGGTGCTGTCAAGCTTGTGGTTGTTGATCCATGCTGTTCCTCCCTCTGTCTGGATCTGGTAGGATTTTATTTTTTTGCTTTAACAACTTTATTTCTCGAGCTGCTTGAACCAACAATGCAACCGACTTCTGTTGTGGTCTCCATTTGGTTCCCACGCCAACCGCGCGCAGTGCCTACACGCAATAACACAGCGCTCTGTCCTCTTCTCGGTCCAGACCGAGGGAATGACTTTTGACCCATCTTAACCCCCTTCTAATACTAAGCGCACGTGTGTGTAATGTGGGTACAAGTTCAGAAAAGTTCATTGGTTCACCGTCCAATCTCACTTCCCATTCCTCCAAGTTCACTGGTTGCCGGCAATTCTTAGACTGTGCGCAGAATTTAACATTTATAAAGTTCACCAGGCTTTGGTCCTCGAAAGCTAAATGGTGACCGCTCAGGAAGGTTCTTGTCGGTTTTCAGAGAGAGATTTGTTGTTCCAGGGCATCCACAACTGATGTACTTCCACCAGCTACTCCAGTGTCTTGTTAATGAAACTTGCCCCATGTAAATTGAAAAATTACACATCAGGTCCCAGGGATTCAGGGGCTGTTTTTTTGATGGACCGACATGGCAGCAGCCACAGGCCAGGAGGGCTCTGCTGCGCTGAATGCGCTCTACTTTTGGGACACTAAGGCGGTGGGGAGAGGTGAGTACAGGCCAGGTGGTGGTGGTCTTTCCGGTGCCGCGGACGAGGCACCGTGGCTCCACTTCAATAGTGCGTTGGTTTGGAGTAACGTGCACCCGACCTGTGTCCATTTCGAGATCGGACCGGTCAGTCGGAATGGAACCTGGACGCATGCCGGGGACCACCTGCATTTGGGCAGCGCGGGCTCATGGACTGGGAGCGTCTGTTACCATAAATTAAGAAGAAAATTAAACCGATTGTGATCAGATTTTAAAATGAAAGTATGAATTTTCAAAAGGCATCTGTTATTTTTACACCAATGTAAGATGTACTTGCATGAATATTAGACTTGGTTCCTGATGTGGTTCCATTGTGGTTATAACTCCCACAATACAGGGCACATTATTCAGCCTTAACCGTAATGTACATTGTTGAGTGAAGGAAACTCTTTTGAGCTGAGAATTCCAACAGCACAGGCCATTTATCCTTGATGCTCTCAAATGCAGATGTTTTGCCAGCTGTGTTCTTTGAGTTCAGCGCTCGCTCCCCACTCCACGGGGAATAATTCAACCTTGTCTCAAGCCATGCATGTTAACGTTTCCCTCCTGTTCAACGGACCAAGATAACTCATGGCCTTTCACTTGCATTGTTCTTCCCCCACCCCCCCACCCAATCCTGCAAATGGCGATGATATTTTCAGTCTGTCTTGCTCCTGATGAAAGGAAGCTCATTTATTTGATGACATAAATCCTGAAGATTATCGTCTTCCTCTTGCGCTCACCCCCTATCGCTGTGAGGTTGAGTTCACAGTAGAATAGTGTTGTCTGTTGTTGGTCGCTGTGAAGTTGTGTCCAACTAAATTCAGTGGGAATTTCTGCGCCCGGGCTGGAACAGATCTCGTTAACGGCAAATCATAACCATCTTTTTACAGCAAAGAAATATGCCCATTGCATCCATGCTGACCTTTTGTCCATCTACAGTAAAACCCCTGGTATCTGACACCTATGGGGATTGATAGATGCCGGATAAGAGTACTTTTTCCTTGCCTGAGACTTGCTTTTACAATCTCTAACTAATACACCTGCATTAAGAATAAACAGTTTAAAAGGCAAAAATTGTCAAACTTTACTCACATGAATATATAAACCTTAAAGCATTTTACTTTATTTTCAGTCACATTCATTGAAAACATTTAACCGCTGCTGCATCTGCAGGTTCCTCCCCCTCCACGGAGCCGCCTGAAAGACAAACAATAAATTATAGATAATTAACCCCCCCCGCCCCAAGTTTACAGATAAAGCCTCTGACCGGGGCGACTTACTCAGCAGGGATAAAGAGACACTTTAAGAGAGTCACCCCAACGGCGAACAGCATCAACCAGCTCTTCATCCTGGGCGACACCACGTCATTCAAACAGCTGCTACGAGCAAAGCCCAACCAAAGCACTCCACTGGCTGAATATCTGCTCCCATCTTCACCAAAGGTTCATGTGTTCCTGCAGAGAACATTTACCGTTTTAAACGAGGATTTTTTTTTAAACCTGTTATTTCATTCTTATTTATTTTCTTCGATTTTTGTTTTGCTGGTCGCTTGAGGCAGCCAGTTGCTTGGATTCCGGATAACAGAAGTTTTAATGTATTTTTAAAAAATATAAATAAATAAATTTCGTGCAAAAGAAGAAAAAGTGAGGTGTCAGATGGCGGGGGTGGTAGTGGGCGGGGGAGATGCCTGTTTTTCTTTTCATCTTCACCTTCCTTCCTGATGGCAGCAGAGTGAAAAGGGCATGGCCTTGGTGGCGAGGGTCCTGGAGGATAGAGGCTGCTTTCTTGAGGCACTGTCTCTTGTAGATGAAAGCTAGTATCCATGATGACGTGGGCTGAGTTCCTGCCTCTCTCCAACTGTTTCTTGTCTTGTACCTCTGTACAAGACAGTGATGGCAACCGATCAGAATGCTCTCCACGGTACACCTGTAGAGATTTTCAAGTGACTTTGGTGACGTAGTCTATATGACAGAGAGATATAATTGGGGGATATAATGAGGAACTTCATCCTTTTTGCCGACCACTGAGCACCACTAAGTGAAATCCGAATGTCTGCGGGTGCTGGGATTGTAGTTTAAAAAAAAACTGCCCCAAAACGCTGGTGGCACTCAGTGGGTCTTGCAGCGCCCATAGAAAATAGATATATCGCTGACGTTTCGGGCCTGAGCTCTCCCTCGAGGGATAAGCAAAGAACAGGAAATCTCAAAATGGAGGCAGTGCTGGCTATGGGAGGAGTCCAACGGAAGGGTGAGTTCCTCTAGCATTTTGGCGTGTTTTTATCATCGATACTAAATCTCTCCATTTGGAGTTGAAGAAAGAAAATTTCCTGATGCTGGGGTCAAGTGCAATAACTGAATATGCTGGAGAAACATCAGCTTCCCAAATTTCCATTAAAACCTCCCTCTGGTCTCCTTTCCTCCATGGAATGGATTGAGGGACCTCATCCCTTCCCCATGTCTCCCTCGTCTCCTCTCTGTGGAATGGATTGAGGGACCTCATCCCTCCCCCATGTCTCCCTCGTCTCCTTTTCTCCATGGAATGGATTGAGGGACCTCATCCCTCCCCCCATGTCTCCCTCGTCTCCTTTTTTCTGTGGAATGGATTGAGGGACTTCATCCCCCCCCCCATGTCTCCCTCATCTCCTTTCCTCCGTGGAATAGAATGAGGGACCGCCTCCCTCCCCGCGCCTCCTTTTCTCCAGCTCCCCACTCCCCTCCGCACCACTGTGCTGCGAATGGGTCGACCGCCAGCGGACTACTCTCAAACTGAACTTTCTTCACTACGCTCTCATGCCCGTAATGGTCAGCTTGGTCTCTTGCTGCAAATGGAAATCTCTGAAAAGTGGTTGTATTACTGAGCAGGAGGAACATGTTGCCACCCGATTTGCAAAGTTGGATGGGAGAGGGCATCGAACGTTAACAGTGCAGTGCATGCCCTTCAGCCCACAATGTTGTGCCGAGTGAAGTCTGCTGTCGTCGTTGTTAACTTTGTTCAAATATTCAGGAGTGTATGACAACTAATGCAGGTGCTCTGTTACGTGAGAAGGCCTACGAATAGTGTCTTTCTGCAAGGAAGCCCATTCGCAGACAGGCGAGCCTTTTATATGGTTTAACTTCCCATTCTACAGTCTGTTTATGACTATTCTTGCGACCTGTAAACTGCAGGCAATACATCTACCATGAGTTTTCAGAACAGCCTTGGTTCTCGCGCCTTGCAGTTGTGCTACCAAAAGAAAAAAGACCCTTGTATTTTCCCATTTAAAAAAAATGTATATATTTTAAGGCTTCTCTTGCTGTTGAAATTTATAGAAAGGAAAGCAAATCTATATGGGCAGCACGGTTGGCGTAGTGGTTAGTTCAACACCTTTACAGCGATCAGGACAGGGGTTCGAATCCCGCGCCGTGTGTTTGTACGTTCTCCCCGTGTCTGCGTGGGTTTTCCCTGGGTGCTTCGGTCCCCCCCACCGTTCAAAACGTACCGGGGAGTAGGTTGATGGGGCGTAAATTGGGCGGCACGGACTCGTGGGGGTCGAATTGGCCTGTTGACGTGCTCCATATCTAAATTTTAAAAAGAAATCCAATCTCTGCTATTTCCACGGTTGATGTAAAAACACCCAGTAAAATTGCAGGAGGAATCGGCTGGTCTTGTGGCGTCCAGAGGAGGTAACGTTTCAGGCCTGAGCCTTTCTTCAAAGAACAGGAAGGCATCAGGATAAAGACTGAAATGGCAGGGGGAGGGCTCCAGACCAACTAAAGCTGTTAATTGGAGATAAGAAGAGGGAGAGGCGTGAATTAATTTTTGGCTCTGTGGAACCGGGAAGAGATAGATGCACAGTAAGGCGACCGGGAAGGTGGGAGGGGAGGTGGGGAGGAGAAGAAGGGAGCCGCGTTTAATGGGAACCGGAGAAGTTAATGTTCATGCAGTCTGGTTGGAGGGTGCCCAGATGGAAGATGAGGTGTTTGCCAGTGGTTTCAGTCTGGCAGCCCATGGACACTGCAAGACCGGCTGAGTTCCTCCAACACGTTGTGCTGATCCATGTAACCCTCCTCCACATCAATCTAATCCTTCCCTACCACGCACTCATAACCCTCTTCTGCTTCCATTTCCATCCACGTGGCAGTCTAAGAGTGTTTAAAATGTCCCTATTGCACCAGCCTCAATCGCCACCACCCCACCCAGCAGAGAAGACTGAATCTATTTAAAGGCGCTTGTCTCACAGGTGTACACACTTTGATTTCTTGCAGGAGTGTTGGAGATCCAGGTTCCAGAGGTTCCCGTGATTGCCAGGTTTGGGAAGGACGTCACTCTGAACTGCTCCTTCACCGCAGAGGGTAATTTTTCCCTGGCCGACCTCAGCGTCATCTGGCATCTCACCGAGACGCGCTCCGTGGTGCACACCTATACCCACCAGCAGGACCTGCAAAGTGACCAGGTGGACAGCTTCGTCAACAGGACAGCGCTCTTCCTGGATGAGCTGGGAAAGGGAAATGCCTCCTTGCTCCTGCGGCAGGTGAAGATCGAGGACGAGGGCAGCTTCACCTGCTTTGTGAGAACGAAAGACCACAACAGCGCTCCCATCATGCTCCAACTCGCAGGTAACCCTCTTGTTCAAGTCAGGCCGGCTTTATTTAGACATGCAGCATGGTGACGGGCCATTTCGGCCCTGAGCCTTTGCCGCCCAATTAACCTGCACCCCCAAAGGGTGGGAGGAAACCGGAGAAAACCCAGACAGGCAAGGGGAGAAAGTACAGACAGAGCC
This sequence comes from Narcine bancroftii, assembly GCF_036971445.1. Classification (NCBI taxonomy): domain Eukaryota; kingdom Metazoa; phylum Chordata; class Chondrichthyes; order Torpediniformes; family Narcinidae; genus Narcine; species Narcine bancroftii. The sequence goes on along the minus strand of NC_091479.1, from coordinate 15,936,927 downwards.
CCAGCTCTGTCAACGTTGCACTGGCTGAGCCATTGAAAATACTTATTTATTTTCCTTCCTTCTATATTACGTTTATCAGGAAAGGTACGGGGGTCGCAAGACGCGCCCCACCAGGTTCAGGAACAGCTGCTCCCCCTCCACCATCAGACTCCTCAACGACAAACTCATTCAGGGACTCATTTTAAGGACTCTTGTGCTTCATTGATTTTAAAAAAATCTCTCTATTGCACAGCCAGTTGTTTACATTCCTTTATTTGTTTACATGTGCAGTTATTTTTTTTGAGCTGCCGATAAGTGGTAATTCTGCCTCGCCCCCAGGAAAAAGAATCTCAGGGTTGTAAGTGAAGTTGTGTACGTACTCTGACAATAAATCTGACCATTGACTTTATTATCATGTTTTTCTCTATTGTGTATTAATTGCACTTAAATTTGTTTGCATGTTTCATGTAATCTGTTTCATGTAGATCTGGAAAATTACCTTTTATCTCCACAACCAGCAAATATGAAAGGAGGATAAAAGGATCATGTCTGAGTTCTCTGAGCCAGAGTCTATCGATTAGAATCTCAATACACCACAGCACAGAAATAGTCCCTTCAGCCCATCTAGTTTGTGCCAAACATTATTATTGGCAATTAAGGCTTTGAAAGACCCTGGGTAGGGACATTGGCATGGCTGGAACGTCTCTTGGACGAGGAGCAGCACGGTGCTGCAGCTTGTGGAGATTGAGGCCGTTCTATCCCGACCTTGGGCGCTCTCCGGGTGGAGTTGGCGCATTCTCCCTGGACCCGCTGGTGCGGGTCCTCCTCCGGGGGCTCCTGCCGCAGCCCGAAGATGTACACGCTGCTAGGTTAATCAGCTGTGGTAAACCGCCCCTAATGTAGATGAGTGTGAGGGTTGGTGGGGGGCAGGGTGGAGGGGGGGGGGAGTGGGGGGAGAGCTAGTGGGACTGCACAGAGGAAAAAGAAAGGATTAATAATGGATTGTGGGAGGCACAGTTGGCGTGGGGGTCAGCGCAAAAAAAAAATTGAAAACCATTGTTTTAATTATCCCTCATTGACTCGTTATGTGCAGGGTTTCAGAACTCCAAAGGGAATGGGTCAACGACAATTTTTCTCAAGCAAAATATTTCAGTATCAATTGGGTCTAGAGCAATTGTTCTCAACCTTCCCTTCCCACCCACATCCCACCTTTAGCAATCCCTTAATAATCACAGAGCACCTGTGGCATAGGGATTACTTAAAGTGGGATGTGAGTGGAAAGAAAATGGTTGAGAATCACTGTGTTAGTGACTGAGTGCGAGACTGATGCATCCTTCAGCCAATTTTTCATTCTTCCTTCTGCATGCTGATTTATCACCTCTTTCTGCTACCTTTCATGGCTCCTTGGTTGACCCTGCGGTTACACCGCTGATTCTCCCATCTCATCTATTTTCAGCCTCTTACTCCAGGCCCAACCTGCACCTAGAGCCCCACAAGGATCTGAAGCCTGGTGACAAGGTGGCCATCGCCTGCCACTCTTCGGGAGGCTACCCGCAGGCGACGGTCCGCTGGCTCGATGGGAAGGGGACTGACGTGGCCGAGAATGTCACGACGTCGCAGGTGGCCAACGAGGATGGCCTCTTCGACGTGCACAGCCTGATCCGAGTGGTCCTGGAGCCGAACAGCACCTACAGTTGCTTGGTGAGGAACGATCTGTTGAACGAGGAGACCCTTGCATCGGCCACCATTACAGGTCAGTCCTGCTCCTCGGCCACTCGAGGCCTGCGCTACCTTGGAGGATAAATGATCTCAGACCCGAGCGTGTGGGGAGATCTATCACCTCACTGGTCCACATTGTTCTTTCCAGAGTGGCTTCCAAATGATAATGGTTCAGGACATCTTGGGGCAGGGGTTCTCAACCATTTTCACCACCTTAAGCAATCCCTTCCTAATTCCAGAACACTGTTGGCGTAGGGATTACTTAAAGTGGGATGCGAGTGGAAAGAAAAAGGTTGGGAACCACTGTCGTGGGGTTTCTCCCACTGTCACCGTCTCCCCTCGGACTGAAGGACACCCATTTAAAGCAGAGATGTGTAGGAATTCTTTAGCCAGAGGGTGGTGAACCTCTGGAATTTTGCTACCACAGGCAGCTGTTGGAGGCCAGGCCATTGGGTTTCCTGAAGGCGGAGATTGATAGCTATCTGAATAGTCAGGGGAGTCGGGGTGAGTGGAAGAATAGATCAGCTCGTGGAACGACAGAGGCAGATTCGACAGGATGAACGGCCTATTTCCACTCCTATATCTTATGGTCTCAGATTTCAGATTTATGGTCGGAATGCATTCATGATATCGCATACAACCCTGAAATTCTTTTTCCTGCGGGCCAGGCAGAATTACCACTTATTGTTTGAGTGATATTAAAAAATTGCACAAATTTTAAAAATCTGTGTACCGATAACGAATTGGAAATAAATTGTGCAATACAGAGAGAATTTTAAAAAAAATCAATAAAGTGCACAAGTAGATGCGTCCCTGATTGAGTTTGCCTGACGGTGGAGGGGGAGCAGTTGTTCCTGAACCTGGTGATGCGAGTCTTGTGGCACTGACACCTCTCTCCTGATGTTCACACATGTTATGATGCTCCAAAACAATTTGAAATGGGCCAATTGCAGAATTTTCAAGACCAAAAATAGACTTTATTCACAATAAATTAGTTACAAAATGGAAGAAAACCGTTCAAAGTCAATCTTAATGTCACACATGTACATTTCCATCACTACAGCGGTCCCATGTTCTGTTCCCAGCATCTCCACCACTGTGACACCTTGTCGATATTCCCCCCCTCTCTTGTTTGTGGGGCTGCCCATCTGTCTCAACCCCTCAATGCCGGGTAATGGAAGGACTCCAGACTGTGGTCTGGCACATCTACCTGGTGCGGGTGGGGCCAATCGAGGCATTGGTTTCAGGAGGCATGGTTAGTTTGATGCCATAACTGCGCCAATTACCTGGGATTGCAGTGATCCCCTGCTGTCTGTAAGGTGTTTATACATTATCTCCCCCCCATCCCACTCCATGGGCTTTCCTTTGGGTCTCCTGGCACATTCCAAAGACGTGCGGGGGTTAGCAGGTCAATTGGAAACGTGGGTATATTTAGGCAGAGCGGAGGGCCTGTTACCATGCTGTGTCTCTAAATTAATTGAAAGGTAATGCCAAAGTTGCAGATACTGGAATCTTAAGCAGACCAAGGAATGGTGGTGGAGCTTGGCAAGTACATCTGCTATTGATCTAAACAAAAAGCACGACTCTTTTGTAATCCGTTTGTGACATGTTTATGACGCTATTATGCGAAGCAATTAGAACAATCCTGAGCCTCCTATCTTTCTCTCTGCAATGAATTTCAGTCTTTCCGATATCTTAGTTAAGGTTCAGTGCTACCATCTCTTAACTTTTCAAACCAGCCGGAGCTGTGATTTATGTGTCCCTTAAGAAAAGGTTGACAAACGTGCACTGCCTCAGCTCCAAGATGAAAGTTCTGTCTCCATTCTGACCACGCAGATTGAAGTTAAGTGATTGCACCCGTCCCATTGTAGTACAAGGATTTCAAATGTGATGAAATATCTCAACGTGGCAGCCACCAAGACCTGCTCTCACGAGAGGTTGGCCACCAGCCGACATGGCGGCCACCAAGGCCCGCTCTCGCGAGAGGTTGGTCACCAGCCGACGTGGCGGCCACCAAGGCCCGGTCTCGCGAGAGGTTGGCCACCAGCCGACGTGGCGGCCACCAAGGCCCGGTCTCGCGAGAGGTTGGCCATCAACCGACGTGGCGGCCACCAAAGATCGGCCTGGTTTTTCACCGTAATCGCAAAAGTTTTATATTTGTTCTTTATTTTTTAAAAAATTGACTGTATGCGCGGATGGACGTAGGTTGCAAGTTGGGGAGTACCTGTAAATGGATACAAAGGTGGCTGATATGTTCAGTCCCAGGCCTATCTCAGAAAGGAAGGCATGTAGAAAAGGAAATGTGTCCTCGAAAGCATGGAGTGTGCAATTGCAACCCAACGATGTTGTCCAGATCTGAGAATCCATGCAGTCAACTTCAGTCACTCCAAATTTCAGAAGCAAGGTGCGATACCCATCGAGTGAAACACATGTCTGCAAACACTGTCCTTGTTAAAATTGTGCTGGAGGAACTCAGCCGGCCTCGCAGTGTCCATGTTTTGGCAACGTTTCAGGCCTGAGCCCTTCTTCAAGGTTCAAGCAAAAAGCAGGCAGACGTCTGAATAAAGACTGAGGAGAGAAAGGGGGAAGAGCACGGTTTGCGGTTAGTGCCACACCTTCACAGCGCCAGCAATTGGGACCAGGGCTCAAATTCTGCACTGTCTGTAAGGAGTTTGTACGTTCTCCCCATGGCTGTGTGGATTTTTCCCGCCGGGCTCCGGTTTCCTCCCACCATTCAAAACGTACTTGGGATGTAGGTTAATTGGGGGTAAATTTGGCGGCACAGACTTGTTTAACCATGATGTACTATACGTCCTTTAAAAAAACAGGGGGGGTGAGAAGTCCAGTCCAACAGATACGAGGTGTTAGAAAAGGGAAGTGAGAGAGAAACAAAACTAGAGGGGTCGAAGATGGGGAAGGGGGTTTAACAGAAACAGGACGAGTCGATGTTAATGCCGTCTGGTTGGAGATTCCCCACACAGAAGATGAGCTGCTATTCCTCCATTTCGTGGATGGTCTCAGTCTGACAGTGCTTGAGACCATGGACAAACATCATCAAAAGGGAAGAGGGTGGGGAATTGACCTCCGTCGAGGGCGGCACGTTTTGCATAGCGGTTTGTGCAACGCTATTACTGTGCCAGCAATGAGGGTTAGAATCTGCCGCTGTCTGTATGGAGTTTGTACGTCCCCCCCAATCCCGCGTCTGCGTGGGTTTCCTACCGGCACTCTGCTTTCCTCCCAGTTGGTCGGTTAATTGGGCACGGGGGTGTACTTGGGTTGCGCAGGCTTGTGGGCTGGAAACCCATGCAGACACGGGGAGAATGTACAAGCCTCTTATGGACAACGGCGGATTCGAACCATGGCCATGATAAATCCGACCCCATCTGTAAGCAGTTTGCTGGTCAAGGATCAAAAGGAGGAATTGCACATTCCAAGGTCAACAGGATCACCGTTAAAAAGAGATTGTGAACCCAACTGTTCCCGCACCAACTCCCCGCAATGATCATCCATTAATCTGTCTGGAGTGATCTGTGCACCACAAGTAACCTCAAAATATTCGATGTAGGAAGCAGAAGTAGGCCAGTCAGCCCATCGTGTCTGGCCCACTGTTCTACCATGAGCTGATCCATCCTCCCACTCAGCCCCACTCCCCGTAACCCTCGATACCCAGACTAATCAAATCCCTGTCAATCTCTGCCTTAAATACACATACACCCAATGACCTCGCGTCCACAGCCGCCTGTGGCAACATGTTCCACAGACTCGCCACCCTAAAGAACATTAAAGGCGACACTGTTTTAAATTGATGCCCTTTTATCCTGCAGTTGTGCCCTTTTGTCCTTGACTCCCCAGCCATGGGAAACATCCTTGCCTCATCTACTCTATCCAGCCCTCCAGCATTTGAAATGTCTCTTGGAGGCCCCCCTCATCTTTCTGTACGCCAACGACTACAGTCCAGGAGCTGACAAATCGTTCCTCATGTGCTAACCCTTTCCTGGTATCATTCTAGTAAATCTTCTCTGAACCCTCTCCAACGTCAGCACAAATAAGTGAGGTCTTTTAATTCTGAAACAAGTCCTTTAAGCAAGATGCCTCAAATTAATTTTATTCCACATCATGTTAAACCCATCAAAGAAATATTTCCCCAAAAGTCTCCACGGAAACCTGTTCCTTGATGATTACAGAGTGACGACTATATTTGCAAAGCCACAGACAATGTCAGTACTGAAAGGCCTGTTAAAGTGGGATTCACTGTTCTCATTAAGGAGAAACCATAATCTCTGCAAAGCTTCTTAAGGTGAAGTGTCATCGACTGTCATACTCCTGGAATAAGGCACTGTATCACCCAAATGACCTTCTCCAAAATTAGCAGCCTGTCCAGTTCCAAGAAACTATGGACACTGGGTGGCAGATGATGAATTGCATCAACCGGCGGAGCTGCAACGCGCAAGGGGAATAATAGACTGTGATAAGGTGCCTGTTTTTCAGTGATACGGATGTCTTTGCCGCAGCAATCACACCTTCTTGTAAGGAAAAACAGGATGAGAATTATATTTGATGCAATTTCTAGTAATTACATGGTATCAGCTTAATCTTAATGATCTATCATAGATTTGGAGCCCGTTGTTTGAGAACGTTCTGACAGATTAGGAGGCTGGACAGATGCTGAAGAGAGATTTGTATCTGGTAACCTCCCCTCTCCTCCTCAGGCCCCGCCTCGGCTCGGGCTCCACCCTCCTCCCCAGGCCCCGCCTCACGGCTCGGGCTCCACCCCAGGCTCAGACACCACCTTGTGACGCCCCAGACCCTGCACCCAGGCCCCGCCTCATGACAGTCCACGCCCCTTCTCTCCAGGTCCCGTCCCTTGCTTCTCATCTTCAGACGCTGGGGTCTGGTGCATCACACAAATGTGCTGAAGAAACATGGTAGGTCACGCATGTAGGGCACTACCAGTAACCACAGAGACAAGCTGAGGAAATGATAGCATTAATACACCTTGCTGGCCCGGATCCCAGGATGGGAATGGCAGCAAGGGAAGAGGTGGCTCGACCTTTGTGGCCCAGGACCACGGTGGACGAGTCGTAGGGTATGAATTATCAGTGGGCGGGGCCAGCTCCATATATACAAGAATGAGAATTATATACAATGAAGGAAACATATCACCGCAATGTAGCATCCGTGGAAAGTAAAGAGTTGTCGATATTTTTGGGCCTGAGCTTTGTTTTGGGAATGTGGAAAATTACTCGTAGCACAGATAAGTGTCTAAGACGACCAATGCAAAGTGTGTGAGGGAGGGATGGAAAAAAGGTTGCGGGGGGTGGGGGGGTTCTGCGAGATCGGTGGGATTGCTCTATTGACAGTTGCCACTGGTTGAATAAGCTCCTTTTGTGTGGAACTGATCAAGCCCCACCCACCCACCCTACTGTTTGTTCCATAAACCCGCTGTCTTGTTTTGGATCTGTTCCCAATCCACTCCTCTGATTCGACAATAAAAGAGGTTGGACTTTAAGAGCATCTTTGAGAAATTCGAATTGATGTCATGAGGTAATAATAAGACCATGAGGAGCGAATTTCAAATCTTTTCACAATGTTCTTAAATTTAATTAAAAAAAAATTACAAAGTGAAGTCCCCTTTAATTGTTGTTCACACCGTGCACTGCACAGTAAAGGTGAGATAGCGTTTCTCCAGGATCACAGAGCAGATTTACTTAAATAGAACTTAGAATAGAAGTTAAAAGTCATATACAGTAAAAGTCCACGGTGCCCTATCCACGAGTTCTGGGAACTAAGGAGCTTGATGGCTTGGGGGTAAAAACTGTTGCCCGATCCGGACATGAGGGCCCGAGTGCTAAGGTACCTCCTACCAGATGGCAGAAGTGAGAACAGTTTTCGTGAGGGGTGTGTGGAGCCCTTCACAATGTTTATTGCTTTTCGCCTGCATCCGTGTCGACATCCGTCATGGTGGGAAGAGAGCCCCCAACAATCCCCTTCGTCATCCTTTGCATGGTTTTATGGTCCAAGGTGGTACAGTTGAATGCAGTGAGGATGGAGGGTGGGAGAGGAACTTTCCTCAGCCTTCGCAGGAAGTAGAGGTGCTGCTGGGCATTCTTGGCTGGTGTTAAGGGATCAGAACAGTTGAAGCCGATTACAGGCCCCAGATTAGGAATGTCTGGGTTTACGAACAACTCGTACTTATGAACGTGCTGTTCCCCAATTCGTGCATATGAATAATGTTACCTCACGAACAGTAAATATGAACCGTACCGGTTGTGCTTTATGTACAAATTCAGCTTTTGGACATACAGATAATGGAACTCGTTCGTAACCTGGGGGCTGCCTGTACATCCCAATTTACCTGCAACCCCAGTACGTTTTAAAGAATGGGAGGAAACCCACACAGACACAGGGAGATTGTAGAAACCCATTATAGGCAGTGCTGGATTCAAACCGGAGTCGCTGGCGCTGTGGTAGCATCGTGCCACTCTTACCGGTGATCGAGACAATATTATTGGAGTTGTCATTGCCCCATCTGATCGAGACAATATTATTGGAGTTGTCATTGCCCCATCTGGGTAGTATACTAATCAAGCTTGCCTTAGCTTTGTGTCGAAACTGGGGCTCGTGATCCAGGTTGTGTGTAATGTTAGGGGCAGACTGGTAACTTGCATCATCACAGCTGGTTAATCTGCATTGAGACTCCACAGTGCTAATTAATGCTTTCAATCACTTCTGTCCATCATTCATATCTGCTTCCAAAACTCCCCCATATCAATTTCTGGTCTGCAGCTGTTGAGTTTGTCCAGTTGTTCGACGTCCCTGCTGACCAATTGTTATGTACTGGACAACAGCAGTAAAAATGAGCCCAGATGTGTGGTATTTAAAATAATATTTTTAATTATGAATAAACAATAATATAACACTTTATCTAATTTAGCTAACTTATCTAAACTTGTCTACACCAATCTAACTTAACACCCAAATGTGCACGAATATACTGAGGGGTGTGGGTGTGTGTGGTACCCTAAGCCTCCTCTGCAGAAGACACAATTCTCGGAAGGCAGTTCAAGGTTCCATTTTGGAAATTCAGTGTTGACACGTGGACTTGAAATTGATGCGACACACAGGCTTTGGTTGGATGTGACCTGCTGCTTTCTGATGGCAATGTTCCCTGTAAATGTACTCAATAGTGGGGAGGGTTTTGTCTACAATGTTTTGGGCTGTGTTCACTTACTTTTGGAGGATTTTACGCTCGGGTATTGGTGTCCCAATACCAGACTGTGATGCAGCTGGTCAGCACACTTTCCACCGCACCTCTGTAGAAATTTGCCAGTATCTCTGGTGTCACACCAGACCTCCGCAAACTCCTGACAATGCCATTGGGGAGTTGGGAAACTGTCAGTGCCCGTGGTCTGTTAGTAACCCATCGTGAATCCCGGGCACCATTCCTGGTTCCCCAAAGCCATTGGCTTTGTCACTGACCTCCAAACCTGCAAAACTGGAGTCAGACCTCAATCTTGAGGGACTGTGGAAGAAGATGATTAACTTGTTGGATGTAGCAGAGAATTATTTTACACAACCGGGAACTCAATGCCTAATCCAGATAAGCTTTTAATTCTAACACACATTTAGTTTGAAAAAGTAAACAAACCCTGATTCCTGAGTTATTTATTTATGGATTGTTATTCATCTGTGCTTTCAGACTAGCAGTAAGGCTGATGTTTGGTGAAAGGGAAAACCTGTAGCGGCTGGAATCTTGGACAGATAAAAAATTGCTGGTGCAACTCAGCAGGTCAGACAGCGTCCCTGAGTAGAAATTTCCAGTCAGTGTTGTGGATCTGGACCCTTTGTCAAGATGTTTGGATGTGATGACTTCCTCACATGTGTAAGCATGCTGGCAAGTTCCATGTGCTAGATACAGTCATAGAAGGCAGTTTGTATGCTCCGAGAATTTGGCCTGTTGACATATCCATTATTTATTCCACGGGTTGACCAGGCAGGCAACCAGTCTATTTGTATAATGAGCTAAACCTGATGTGTGTTGAGCAAAATGGAGTCCTCTGACCTGCTCTCGCCCTCCCGCGCGCTCTCGCCCTCCCGCGCGCTCTCGCCCTCCCGCGCGCTCTCGCCCTCCCGCGCGCTCTCGCCCTCCCGCGCGCTCTCGCCCTCCCGCGCGCTCTCGCCCTCCCGCGCGCTCTCGCCCCTCCCGCGCGCTCTCGCCCTCCCGCGCGCTCTCGCCCTCCCGCGCGCTCTCGCCCTCCCGCGCGCTCTCGCCCTCCCGCGCGCTCTCGCCCTCCCGCGCGCTCTCGCCCTCCCGCGCGCTCTCGCCCTCCCGCGCGCTCTCGCCCTCCGCGCGCTCTCGCCCTCCCGCGCGCTCTCGCCCTCCCGCGCGCTCTCGCCCTCCCGCGCGCTCTCGCCCTCCCGCGCGCTCTCGCCCTCCCGCGCGCTCTCGCCCTCCCGCGCGCTCTCGCCCTCCCGCGCGCTCTCGCCCTCCCGCGCGCTCTCGCCCTCCCGCGCGCTCTCGCCCTCCCGCGCGCTCTCGCCCTCCCGCGCGCTCTCGCCCTCCCGCGCGCTCTCGCCCTCCCGCGCGCTCTCGCCCTCCCGCGCGCTCTCGCCCTCCCGCGCGCTCTCGCCCTCCCGCGCGCTCTCGCCCTCCCGCGCGCTCTCGCCCTCCCGCGCGCTCTCGCCCTCCCGCGCGCTCTCGCCCTCCCGCGCGCTCTCGCCCTCCCGCGCGCTCTCGCCCTCCCGCGCGCTCTCGCCCTCCCGCGCGCTCTCGCCCTCCCGCGCGCTCTCGCCCTCCCGCGCGCTCTCGCCCTCCCGCGCGCTCTCGCCCTCACGCGCGCTCTCGCCCTCCCGCGCGCTCTCGCCCTCCCGCGCGCTCTCGCCCTCCCGCGCGCTCTCGCCCTCCCGCGCGCTCTCGCCCTCCCGCGCGCTCTCGCCCTCCCGCGCGCTCTCGCCCTCCCGCGCGCTCTCGCCCTCCCGCGCGCTCTCGCCCTCCCGCGCGCTCTCGCCCTCCCGCGCGCTCTCGCCCTCCCGCGCGCTCTCGCCCTCCCGCGCGCTCTCGCCCTCCCGCGCGCTCTCGCCCTCCCGCGCGCTCTCGCCCTCCCGCGCGCTCTCGCCCTCCCGCGCGCTCTCGCCCTCCCGCGCGCTCTCGCCCTCCCGCGCGCTCTCGCCCTCCCGCGCGCTCTCGCCCTCCCGCGCGCTCTCGCCCTCCCGCGCGCTCTCGCCCTCCCGCGCGCTCTCGCCCTCCCGCGCGCTCTCGCCCTCCCGCGCGCTCTCGCCCTCCCGCGCGCTCTCGCCCTCCCGCGCGCTCTCGCCCTCCCGCGCGCTCTCGCCCTCCCGCGCGCTCTCGCCCTCCGCGCGCTCTCGCCCTCCCGCGCGCTCTCGCCCTCCCGCGCGCTCTCGCCCTCCCGCGCGCTCTCGCCCTCCCGCGCGCTCTCGCCCTCCCGCGCGCTCTCGCCCTCCCGCGCGCTCTCGCCCTCCCGCGCGCTCTCGCCCTCCCGCGCGCTCTCGCCTCCCGCGCGCTCTCGCCCTCCCGCGCGCTCTCGCCCTCCCGCGCGCTCTCGCCCTCCCGCGCGCTCTCGCCCTCCCGCGCGCTCTCGCCCTCCCGCGCCTCTCGCCCTCCCGCGCGCTCTCGCCCTCCCGCGCCCTCTCGCCCTCCCGCGCCTCTCGCCCTCCCGCGCCCTCTCGCCCTCCCGCGCCCTCTCGCCCTCCCGCGCCCTCTCGCCCTCCCGCGCCCTCTCGCCCTCCCGCGCCCTCTCGCCCTCCCGCGCCCTCTCGCCCTCCCGCGCCCTCTCGCCCTCCCGCGCCCTCTCGCCCTCCCGCGCCCTCTCGCCCTCCCGCGCCCTCTCGCCCTCCCGCGCCCTCTCGCCCTCCCGCGCCCTCTCGCCCTCCCGCGCCCTCTCGCCCTCCCGCGCCCTCTCGCCCTCCCGCGCCCTCTCGCCCTCCCGCGCCCTCTCGCCCTCCCGCGCCCTCTCGCCCTCCGCGCCCTCTCGCCCTCCCGCGCCCTCTCGCCCTCCCGCGCCCTCTCGCCCTCCCGCGCCCTCTCGCCCTCCCGCGCCCTCTCGCCCTCCCGCGCCCTCTCGCCCTCCCGCGCCCTCTCGCCCTCCCGCGCCCTCTCGCCCTCCCGCGCCCTCTCGCCCTCCCGCGCCCTCTCGCCCTCCGCCCTCGCCCTCCCGGCCCTCTAGCCCAGCGCCCTCTCGCGCCTCTCGCCCTCCCGCGCCCTCTCGCCCTCCCGCGCCCTCTCGCCCTCCCGCGCCCTCTCGCCCTCCCGCGCCCTCTCGCCCTCCCGCGCCCTCTCGCCCTCCCGCGCCCTCTCGCCCTCCCGCGCCCTCTCGCCCTCCCGCGCCCTCTCGCCCTCCCGCGCCCTCTCGCCCTCCCGCGCCCTCTCGCCCTCCCGCGCCCTCTCGCCCTCCGCGCCCTCTCGCCCTCCCGCGCCCTCTCGCCCTCCCGCGCCCTCTCGCCCTCCCGCGCCCTCTCGCCCTCCCGCGCCCTCTCGCCCTCCCGCGCCCTCTCGCCCTCCCGCGCCCTCTCGCCCTCCCGCGCCCTCTCGCCCTCCCGCGCCCTCTCGCCCTCCCGCGCCCTCCGCCCTCCCGCGCCCTCTCGCCCTCCCGCGCCCTCTCGCCCTCCCGCGCCCTCTCGCCCTCCCGCGCCCTCTCGCCCTCCCGCGCCCTCTCGCCCTCCCGCGCCCTCTCGCCCTCCCGCGCCCTCTCGCCCTCCCGCGCCCTCTCGCCCTCCCGCGCCCTCTCGCCCTCCCGCGCCCTCTCGCCCTCCCGCGCCCTCTCGCCCTCCCGCGCCCTCTCGCCCTCCCGCGCCCTCTCGCCCTCCCGCGCCCTCTCGCCCTCCCGCGCGCTCTCGCCCTCCCGCGCCCTCTCGCCCTCCCGCGCGCTCTCGCCCTCCCGCGCGCTCTCGCCCTCCCGCGCGCTCTCGCCCTCCCGCGCGCTCTCGCCCTCCCGCGCGCTCTCGCCCTCCCGCGCGCTCTCGCCCTCCCGCGCGCTCTCGCCCTCCCGCGCGCTCTCGCCCTCCCGCGCGCTCTCGCCCTCCCGCGCGCTCTCGCCCTCCCGCGCGCTCTCGCCCTCCCGCGCGCTCTCGCCCTCCCGCGCGCTCTCGCCCTCCCGCGCGCTCTCGCCCTCCCGCGCGCTCTCGCCCTCCCGCGCGCTCTCGCCCTCCCGCGCGCTTCTCGCCCTCCCGCGCGCTCTTTATACAGGTTGGTGATTGACAGCCGGCCAGGTTGGGCTAGACCAGGTTGCCTACCTGCAGGTACAGTGGTTGCTCCCTGCGGTCGGCCAGTAGGAGTGCGGCCAGTGTTGTGGTGGTATCACCACCCAGTTCAACAATCCCCAAATGGCCCCCCTCGTGCAACCCTCTCCTCTCTGTACACTGGATATCTCCCCTCCGCATTCAACCTCAACGAAAGATTCCGACCCGAAACATCGACCAATCTTTGTCTCCTACTAATGTTGTTCCTTGGGGTGCTCGCTGGTCAACAAACTGGCTGCCATATTTCCTGCCTTGTATCTGCCACGGCACCTGATTGGTTGCAAACCCTTGTGAGATATTCTGAAGGAGCTACTAAGCCACTTGTACAAATGTATGGTTTTCTCTAAACGATGCAATCACCCACATATTGTAATGTGCCATGCCCTGCAATTAAACTTCTGTTAAATATATTTCTGGAAGCTATTAAATAAATGAAGCTCATTTGAATTTATAAATAATTGCTAATATGAGTCTTCCTGCTTTAGACGCTTATAAAATAACATTCATGATCTTGGCCAAGATTTCCATTTCCTTGATTGGTTTGAAGGATAGGGGATTATTGAATCAGTTCTTGATAAATTCCTCGGCAAAATTTTCCACTTAGTTTTGTGAGACTTGTCAGACCTTTAAGAGCAGTCTGTCGTTCATTGAAGACATTACTGGATTGAAGGCTCACCCAGGCTGAAAATAAATCAGTTAGATCCGGTTTGCAGATGCTGGCCCAGCAGACGCTGGGGTCGTCAAAGGAAGCAGCACGAGCTGAAATTGGCGAATACATTGAGGGAAGTCCTCTGTCCTCGTACAATTGAGATTCTGCCCGTCTCTTCGAACAATCCCTGAGATGCGCAGGGTAGTACAAGAATTTCACATTCCGATCAGTCACCTTGCCCTGTGACTGTTAAATCCTGCTGGATAAAGCAACGCTGTTTCAGAGCCAGGGTTTGAATCCCGCGCTGTCTGTAAGGTGTTTGTACGTTCTCCACGTGTCTGCATGGGTTTTCCCCGGGGTGTTCCAGATTCCTTCCACCCTCCCAAAGCGTACAGAGGTTGTAGGTTAATTGGAGTTTGGGCAACACAAATCTTGTGGGCCAGATGGTCCTGTTATCGCGCTGTACGTTTAAATTAAAAAAAAATCCTTATCTATTTTCCAGGCACCCGGTGTGAACTTAATTGTAGAAACTCAAAACTAGAACAATCAGTAACTTTGCAAACAGCTGAAATGAATTGAAAATTTTAAATTATTATATAAATTTAAGTTAGTGGTTAATTAAATGTATTTAAGAAAGACAAAAATATATAGAAAAATAAACATAAGAACTTAACAGGTTAGCGCAACTCTATCACAGCATCAACGAACCGGGTTTGAATCCAACGGTGTCTCTAAGGAGTTTATATCACGAGTGATGGTGTTGGCAGGGTGGGACGAGCGTTTGGTTGTTGTTGGCTGCATTTTCAAGGCAGAGGGAGGTATAGATGGAGGGGAGAGGGGCGTGCTTTGGGATGTGAGCGAGGACCCACACAGCCACAGAGAACTTGCTAGCTCCTCCCCGAGCCGAATCAGAATTTATTCTCGTGAACTTGTCACGAAATTCGGTGTTCTGCGGGAGCATTGAAGTGCAAATATTCATGTTATAAACTGTCTTACAACAATAGATATATATTTAAAAAAACTGCGCAAAAAGTAAGGTTCATTGATTATTCCAGACCAGACAGGGCTGGAGGTTGGGTTTGCTCTAACCAGGGCACAACACTGTTTCAGCGCCAACAACCAGAGTTTGATTCCGGGGCTGTCTGTGAGGAGTTTTTCCTGTGTCTGTGTGGGTTTCCTCCCAACCTCCAAAAACTTGCGGGGATTGCGGGATAATTGTGGGCGGGGCGCCACGGGCTCACAGAATTCTGTCTGTTAGTGAATTAGATTTAGCAGTGAGAACATAAGGAGCTGTCTCAGCCTGGTTTGGAGAGGTCGGAATCAGAATTTATCGTCATGAACGTGTCACGAAATTCATTGTTTTGTGCCAGCATCACAGTTGCAAACATTTATATAAACCACGTACAAAATATCGTGGAAGAAAAAGTCAAAGTCTTTGGTTCATTGATCGTTCAGGAATCTGACGGCGGAGGGGAAGAAGCCGTCCTTGTGGCACTGAGTGAGTGTTCGTCTTCAGGCTCCAATGGTAGGAAAGTAAAGAGGGAATGGCCTGGCTGGGGGAGGTCCTTGACGATAGAGGCTGCTTTTTTTGTAGATGTCCTCAATGAAGTCCGGTGCCCGTGATGTCACAGGCCGAGTTAACAACCCTCTGGAGTTTATTCTTGTCCTGAGAGTTGGCACCTCCATACCAGGTAGTGATGCAACCAGCCAGAATGCTGTCTCCAGTACACCTGTGGAAGAGTCTGGGAGTCTTCGGGGAAGTACCGAATCTCCTCGGACACCTCACAAAGTATAGCCGCTGGCGAGTCGCCTTTGAGATTGCATCAACATGGAGGCTCCAGGACAGATCCTCAGATGTTGACCCCCAGGAATTTGACCCTCTCCTCTGCTGCCCCTCAATGAGTCATTGAGTGTTAACAACAGTGTTACAGGAAATAGCAGGTGGTGACATGCAGAATACTGCAGTGGGATTTGAATGACTTTTGGGCAATTAAATGTGAATGTCCGTCCTCACTGTTCTCAACTCAAGATGTGCCCTCTGCATCTCACTTGAGTCATGGACAACTATCTCCGTTGAGTCCTGTGACAGGAGCTAAAGTTATTTACTCCCTCCGAGCCAAGTCCTTGGGCGAGAGGTTTGTCCTCGGTCTTAAGAGTAAAAAGCATGGAAAGGCTGGAGGAACTCAGCAGGTCGCACAGTGTCCATTGGAGGTAATGAATAATCGACCTTTGGTGTCCGAGTCCTTCAAGGAACGAGGCAAAAGGCAGGCAATTAATAGGCTGGTGGAGGGGAGAAGAAGAAATAGGGAGAGGAGCACAGGCCGACAGTCAGAAGGCCATAATTGGATGTGGATAGGGGAGCAGAAGAGGGAAGGTGAGATTTGATTGGGGTAGGGGCGTGACTGTCCTGTGCATTGGCACCTCCATACCAGACAGTGATGCAACCAGTCAGAATGGTCTTCTCGGTACACCTGTAAAAAATCTGCAAGAGTCTTTGGTGACGATACCAAATCTCCTCAAACTCCTCATGATGTGTAGCCGGTGGCGGGCCTTCTTCGTGATTGCATCGACCATACCAGACAGTGATGCAACCAGTCAGAATGGTCTTCACGGTACACCTGTAAAAAATCTGCAAGAGTCTTTGGTGACGATACCAAATCTCCTCAAACTCCTCATGAAGTGTAGCCGCTGGCGGGCCTTCTTCGTGATTGCATCGACATGGAGGCCCCAGGACAGATCCTCTGCTCTTCACCCTTTCCACTGCCAACCCCTCGATGAGAACTGGTTCATGGTCTCCTGATTTTTCCTCTCATTGAAGTCCACAATCCGCTCCCTCGGTTTTGTTAACGCCGAGTACAAGGTTGTTGGTGTGACGCCGCTCAATGAGCTGATCTCTCTCCCTCTTGCACGCTTCCTCATTGCTGTCTGTGATTCAGCTGACGGCCGTGACGACAGGACGTGGATAAGATCCTGGCGGTTTTGGAGAGGGTAAATTGAAAGCAGCCCTTCCTGTTCGTGGACGGGGACACCGGTGTAGGATTTTGGAAAGGAGTAACGTGTGGAACAGCGTTTAGATGCAGGGATTAGTTGCGATGTGAAGCTTTGTTTTTCAGAGGTTGCATCAATGAGGATTTCAAAAAGGAATAATTTGCAGGCGTCTCGGGGAAGATTTGATTTTTTAAAGATTGTATGTCTTTGCCATTTTCTGCCTCGCACAGTAAGAAGGGTTGGAGACAGTGGAATCCGGTAAACATAATTTACTGGAAGATCTCAAGTTTATTTGACTGCACACAGACAACAGACGAAACAGCATTTCTCCAGACTCATGGTGCACACAGGATATCCAGCATGTAACAATTACAAATATACGTGATCAGATGTATCGTCAGACTACATACATGCCATCGCATCCAACCCTTTTTCCTGCGGGCGAGGCAAAATTACCACCTATTGGCAGTGCCAAAAAAAAAACAGTACTCAGGAAGGTACATCCACATATAAACAAACTGGGCAATATAGAGGAAAAAAAAATCATTTGTGATGAGGTTTAAAAAGTAAGTCCCTAATTGAGTTTGTCGTTGAGGAGTCTGATGGTGGAGGGGTAGCAGGTGTTGGTGTGAGTCTTGTGGCACCGACACTTCTTTCTGGATGGCAGCAGTGAGAACAGAGCGCCTGCTGGGTGGTGCAGATCCTTGATGATTGAGAACAGTCCGTGTGCTGGGTGACGTGGATCCTTGAGGAGCGCTGCTCTCCGACGGCAGCGTTCCCCGTAGATGTTCTTGATAGTGGGGAGGGATATAAATAAAACCGATCGAGCAGCATCAGTGGGAGAAAAAGAATGGCTGTCATTTCAGGCTGGGGCTCTTTCTGAAGTCTGGGAATGCAGAGAGGACACCTGGTGGAATGAGGGAGCACCGTATACAGTCATGGAACATGACAGCACAGAAACAGGCCCTTCTCGTTATGCCAAACTCTCATTCTGCCTCGTCCCACTGACCTGCACCCGGACCATACCCCTCCTATCCATGTACCTGTCCAACTGGCAGTGTGAGGTTCCCCTTATTATTCCCTTTAACCCAGTGGTTCTCAACTTTTTTCTTTCCGCTAACATACCAGTTTTAAGTAATCCCTATGTTATCGGTGTTCTGTGATTAGTGAGGGATTGCTTAAGGTGGGATGTGGGTGGGAAGAAAAGGTTTGAAAACCACTGTTTTAATTGTACCTCAATGACTCGTTATGTGGATGGTCTCAGAACTCCAAAGGAAATGGGCCAAAGACCATTTTTCTCAAGCAAAATATTTCAGTAGCAGTTGGGTCTCGAGCAGCGATTCTCAACCTTCCCTTTCCACCCACATTACCATCTTAAGGGATAGAATGGGCTGAGCCCACTGTGGATAGGATGGGCTGGGTCCACCAGGAACTGGCGTATATAGGATGGGCTGAGCGATTGCCTTTTGTGGCGGCCTGTCTCTGAAAATCCATAACCGAGGATCGCATTCACCTTTGCTCCCCGCAACTCTATGCAAGATATTGTCCTGGCTGGTAACTTGAGGCACATAAAAATGAAATAAAGTCTTTAATTGTATCGGTCTCAACGCGCCAGAAGCATTTGGCTTTCACGTACAGTATCTCAAAATAGCAGGAGTGACAAATATAATTAACGGTGACGTAATAATGATTTGAATGTTCACGATAATTGATCACTTCTAGTGCTTTCTGTGGCTAATGAAAAGTGATGTTGTCAACGTGGATAAGACTAATGCCCTCTCAGATTATCCCTCTATGGCTTGGAGTTGTTTTTGAGAGCAATATATTTCACCGGCTGCATTTTCCAAAATGGATAATTGAGCTTGCAGTTTTTTCCACTGGAATATGTAGGATTTGAATGACTTCATCAAAGTCATTATCCCCCAGTGATTCTTTTTTTACAAAATGTCTCATTCTTACTAAAGTGAAGGGAAACTCGAATGTCCGCAGACCTAATGATTGTAGTAAAAATGAAGAAATGCTGGGGTTGCAGAGTCCAGAGGAAGTAAAGATGGACGATTAGGACCTGAGCCCATCTTCAAGGTAAAAAGCTGGCAGGCTCCTGAATCAAAAGGTTGTGGAGGAGGACTTCATTAAAATGAACACCTTTCGTTGGCCTGGACTCCTCCCCCGAGCCAGCCTTGTCTTTGTTCTGACGCCGTCCTGTTCTTTGGTCACACCTTGAAGAAGGGCTCAGGCGATGGTAATTAGGATATTTGTGAAAACCATCACCAAAATAAAGATGGAAAGGTAATGGGAATCTCTATGGAGCTCAACTTTAGGATATCAGGCCACAACCTTAGGATATCAGGCCACAACCTTTTGTTTATGTCAAAGCTATGGGCATGGCTGGCATGGTCAGAATTTGATATCCATTCCTACATAGTGATTAAGTAAGAGCTTTCCACTGTATGGAACAGAAGGCACATCAAAAGCCATTCAGCCCAACTTGTCCTTTCCAACCAAGCTTGCTCCATTTGCCTGTAATCGGCCCGTATCTCCTCTGGTGACAGGCCATCTCCTTGTATTGCTGCTCTCCACGCCTTTGGGTGGAGGGTTTTGGCCTTTAGAACTGGTGCCTTCCTGAGGGATCTATGACGTGGGCTCTGGAAGTGAAGTATTTAACTGTAGAGAGATGGAAGGTGAAAGATCGGGTAGCGGACAAGCAGGTTCGTGTTGATATGGATGGCATTGAACTTCTGGAGAGTCAACAAAACAGTGTTAATCCAGGCAGGCCATTGTATCCATCTTGTTGATGGCAGGAGGGATGGGGTGGGGTTCATCACTCACTGCCACCACTTCCTCTGTCTCAGCATCGTACCATGGTATTGATGTAGCTGGGGTGGTCGCCAGTGCACCCCTGCATCCAATACCCCCATGAAGTTGATGGTGTCGGACTTGGCAAATGTTGAACATTGCAAGTCAGTTTTGGCCATCTATGGGGCTAGTCCCCATCTGAGCGCAGGGCTATGGACAGGAACACTTGTATGCAAGCATGAAGGCTACTTCCCCCTAGTCAGCCTACAGCCTCGGACCACATTCTACACACAAGCACGCAATACCAAGGATCCCCACACTCACCCCCCCCCCCCACCTTTTTAAAAAGATGAAAGCCAACTGTGACAGACTGGTAAAATAACGGACTAATGGCTAAATTAAGAGTATGCAAGTGGAGTATTATTAGTTACAATTACAGGTTGAGTCTGTCCGGAGGCTTGATGTGACGTCTGGACACCCTCGGCTCCTGAGGTGGTGAGATTTGAGACTCGACCATTTCATAAATGGAATAACCCATTCCATTTAGCGTAGCATCCACAATTATAAATTGTAACCATTTTTCATTTTTTAATGAAAAAACAAAATCAGGTTTCATATTTTATGTGACATCTTATAGAATTTTTAAAAAAGGAAAGATAAAAAAGAAAAAACAAACAATTTTTTTAAAATTTAAATTTAATAAAAAATTTAGACGTACAGCATTTTGACCCGCGCTGCCCAATTTACTCCCCTTTAGTCGCCAACTCCAGTACTTTTCAAACGGTGGGAGGAAACCCAGGGAAAACCTACGCTGACACGGGGAGAGTGTACAAACTCCTTACAGTGCAGGATTTGAACCCTGGTCTCTGGCGCTGTAAGAGCATTGGACCAACTGTGCTCCCCTGTTGTTTGTTATTTCCCATTTTTGTACACCCATCATATTTGCACCCAAGATTCTTTTATTGCCATGTGATGCTACATGAAATTGCCTTCGGCCTGCCATAAGAGTTTCCATGAGTGTTGCCTAGTATCCCTGACGTTACAAGAGAAAGGAGCCGCACCGACTCCATTTTTGATTCAACGTCTAACCTGAGCCCCAGATCCAAACCTCCAACGTGACCAGGAAGCCTTCAGGGGCCCTTCTTGCCCTCAGCCCCCTCTCAAATTCCTGCTCTGACACTTGGTTTCCCCCCCCACCCCCCCCCGACCGCAGGTCGCCCACAGCCCACGTGGGTTCGTCATCCGGCGAGGCCCTCGCTGGACCACCCCTGTGGTCACTACTCTGCTCCTCCTTCGCAATGGGTGTGGGGGTTGACTCACTGTTTCAGGTGCCCTGCACCGGTCGGCTGCTCCCTGCTGGTGCTGTCATCTTTGGGTGGTTTGAAAACCCCGTCAGCTCCACTAACCTGTATGGAGCAGTTGACATTTAGGACCGGGCGGTTGGACCCTTGGGAGCAGCTCCCCGTTCTCCCACTGTTACAACAGCGTCAATTTCTTTTTTAAAAGGACGTCTAACTTGTGGAACACACATTCAGCAGGAGCCGTTGGATTTCAGACACATGCCAGTGGTGTTTTTTTTGTCCCACTAGCTTAATGAAAGTCATTACTACAGTTGACAGCACTGAGCTTGCTGTACACCATCCTTTAATTCTCCTCACTCCAGCCAAACAGCGCATTGAAATAATTTGCACTGATCCGCTCTTGTATGATATGAGTTCTGATGTTTACGGTCCCCACTCACTGGAAACCAGGGAACAGCGCATGTTATTTCTCTCCGAACGAGCTGACGTCCCTCATCCAACACTGCAGAGCAGAGAAAGTTTGTTGAAAGTAGCAAAAGGAAATGTATTGTTGGTATAGAATGGCCCAATTATCTTAGCTTGTCATGCCAGTTTGAGAGACTCGGTGTGCGGTGGGGAGGGGGGCTTTCATGATTGGAGAGAGGACAACTTTATCTTCTGCCGTGTAATTATACCTAGATCATGGTTGAGGGCTGAACATCTGCCAAGGTGCTGGGAAGAACTGTTCAACTCATTTTCACTAAAGATGCATTGAGATCATTTGATCCACATTAAGAGGACAGTCAGGAACTTGGTTTCACGGATCTGCACCATGCACTGGAGTATCTGCCGAGATTGATGTTTAATTTATTGGGCAGCATCAAGCCTCTAACTTTCTGACTTAGCGACAGGCGTGAATGGTGAAAGCTGTAATAAATCTCCACAGCATTACTGATGAACAGAATCTCTGCAGGAACTAAACAAAATTCAGAAACTGGATGTCACCTGAATGGCATTAACATCGATTTCTCGGTTTCGGTTGTAAAAGCCTCCCCCCTATCTTCTTACCCTGTCTCCTTTTTCCTCTCTCTTTTTCTCTTTCTCTCTCTCTCTTTCTCTCTCTCTCTTTCTCTCTCTCTTTCTCTCTCTCTTTCTCTCTCTCTTTCTCTCTCTCTTTCTCTCTCTCTTTCTCTCTCTCTCTCGCTTTCTCTCTCGCTTTCTCTCTCGCTTTCTCTCTCGCTTTCTCTCTCGCTTTCTCTCTCGCTTTCTCTCTCGCTTTCTCTCTCGCTTTCTCTCTCGCTTTCTCTCTCGCTTTCTCTCTCGCTTTCTCTCTCGCTTTCTCTCTCGCTTTCTCTCTCGCTTTCTCTCTCGCTTTCTCTCTCGCTTTCTCTCTCGCTTTCTCTCTCGCTTTCTCTCTCGCTTTCTCTCTCGCTTTCTCTCTCGCTTTCTCTCTCGCTTTCTCTCTCGCTTTCTCTCTCGCTTTCTCTCTCGCTTTCTCTCTCGCTTTCTCTCTCGCTTTCTCTCTCTTTCTCTCTTTCTCTCTCCCTCCCTCCCTTTCCCTCCTCTCTTTCCCTCCTCTCTTTCCCTCCTCTGTTTCCCTCCTCTGTTTCCCTCCATCTCTCTTTCCCTCCATCTCTCTTTCCCTCCATCTCTCTTTCCCTCCATCTCTCTTTCCCTCCATCTCTCTTTCCCTCCATCTCTCTTTCCCTCCATCTCTCTTTCCCTCCATCTCTCTTTCCCTCCATCTCTCTTTCCCTCCATCTCTCTTTCCCTCCATCTCTCTTTCCCTCCATCTCTCTTTCCCTCCATCTCTCTTTCCCTCCATCTCTCTTTCCCTCCATCTCTCTTTCCCTCCATCTCTCTTTCCCTCCATCTCTCTTTCCCTCCATCTCTCTTTCCCTCCATCTCTCTTTTCCTCCTCCTCTTTCCCTCCTCCTCTCTTTCCCTCCTCCTCTCTTTCCCTCCTCCTCTCTTTCCCTCCCTCCCTCCCTCTCTCCCTCCCTCCCTCTCTCCCTCCCTCCCTCTCTCCCTCCCTCCCTCTCTCCCTCCCTCTTTCCCTCCCTCCCTCTTTCCCTCCCTCCCTCTTTCTTTCCCTCCCTCCCTCCCTCCCTCTTTCCTTTTCACTCTGAATCCTTGTGCAGAGCCAAAATCAATTCTCACCTTTTCTCTTATCCAATTTTGTCTGTTGGGGGGTATTCCTCCCCCGCTTTCTTTACACAGCCTTTAATTCAGAACCTCTCTTTTCTCCACTCAAACCTTGGAGAAGGGCCTCGGACCTGAAACGTTGGTAATATCATCTTTACCCAATGGATGCTGCGAGACCGGCTGAGTTCCTCCAGCATTTCTGTGTTTTGACCACTGTTGCACCCCCTGCAGATGCCCGTGTTTCACGGTCTCAGAAGGTTCCCGGACTGTGGCCCTGAGCACGGGATCCGGCGAAGTTCCGACTTCAGAAGGCAGGCTTCCACACTTGCACTCCACAACACTCAGACTGAGGACATTTTTCGACCCAGCAGAAAGTTAGCAAACTTAAAGTTCTCCCAAACTCTGCGCTGCATTTCGTTTCACGAGCACCAGCTGAGGGATGGCTGGATTTTTAGTAAATTTGAGGGTTGCAGCGAGCCACGAAGTCGTAATCCCTGGTTTGCAGTGACAACAGGACAGATAGGCTCACCTCACCTTGGGAAAGTTGGGACCTGGTGTCTTTATCCAGTTCCAGAAATTCTCATGCTTTCAATGCACACTTGGCTTCCACAGAGGCATCAATAGTGTTCTATCAGTTTAGTTCTTTCATTCATTCATTTTAGAACAAAAACAATGCAATTGAACGCTTTCATAAAATACACGTTCCCACGAGAGAACGCTCAGTGTTGCTTAAAACCTTCCTCCCCCAACATGGGATTTTGAATTTACTGATTAAAATTGTCAGAATTCTCTCCAGTTCAAATTGGGTCACAATATTCATCCCTCATCATACTAATGGGCTGGTCTGACGCTGAACCCAATATTCTATCGTGGCCGCATAACGTTGGCTGTTGTGTGTAATTTATTTGCACAATTTTATGTTTGCCAAAGGAGGTTATACATTAAAAAACTATTATAACAGTAGCTTTAAAAAAAAATCGCTATGAAACTCATCTGAGCACAAAATACTTTTTGGTAAATGGGATAATGATAAAAATGATGGTGATTCCCAATGACACAAAAATAAACCATATCATTCAGATCCTTTGCATTTATCACCAGCTATTTCTTTCCATTTCTGATTGACATGTGATAAATGTATAACCCAGTGGTTCTCAACTTTTTAAGTATTCCCTAGGCCATCGGTGCTCTGTGATTAGTAAGGGATTGGTTAAGGTGGGATGTGGGTGGAAAGAAAAAGTTTGAAAACCACTCTTTTATTCGTCCCTCATTGACTCGTTATGTGCAAGGTTTGAGAACTCCAGAGGAAATGGGTCGATGACAATTTTTCTCAGGCAAAATATTTCAGTAACAATTGGGTCTGGAGCAGTGATTCTCAACCTTCCCACTTACTAATCACAGAGCACTGATGGCCTAGGGATTACTTAAAGTGGGATGTGAGTGGGAAGAAAAAGGTTGAAAACCACTGGTATAACTGAAGGTGGTACACTGTATGTTCTGGTTATGCTCTTCCAATTTTTGGGAAGGGGTATTTTGTTCCTGGTCTTTAGTTCTTAACATTACTTTGACTTCAAAACCTTTTCTCGCACTCTTTGGAATAATTGGGCCACTGGGTTTGATGCCGACTGCTTCGCAATCCCGTGTCGTTGCCTTCACCTCCCTTGTCGCAAGAAGGGCCGTATCAGTGAGGTGGGAAGGTGCTGCCCCTCCCACTCGCACTCAATGGGCGTCCGATATGATGGCACGTCTGTCTTTGGAGGAAATTAGAAGTTCCACAACTGAAATGAATCTTAAGTTTGTCCCTTTATGGGTTTCATTTCTTAATTATTCTCAAAATTTGTAAGATTAACTAGTTTTTGGTTCTTGACCCCATTGTTTACCTTTTTTTATTATAAGTAGTGGACTGTTTCTGGTAAGCCAGTAGCCTCCAAAGGGAGGGGATCGATAATTAGTATCGTGGGATTTATTTAACTTCTTTTCCGTGTAATGTACGTTTCAATACCATTTTTATTACTATATAAGATTTGTTAATATTTTATTGTCATATACTTTTGTAATATTTGATGAAATCAGAATCAGGATGTATCGTCTTGAACAAATCATGAAATTATTGTAAAAATAAAATGATAACACTAAGAGGGCACGCACGGTAAATGATAGGGCACCAAAGAGTCCGGTGGAACAGAGGGATCTGGGGATACAGATACATCATTCCCTGAAAGTGGCATCACAGGTTATAAAGAGAACGTTTGGCACATTGGCCTTCGTGAATCAAACTGATGAGTAGAGGAGTTGGGATGTTGTGGTATAAAGTTGTCTAAGACATCGGTGAGGCCAAATTTGAAGTATTGTGTGCAGTTTTGGTCACCTACTGAGAGGAAAGATATCAATAGGATTCAAAAAGTGCAGAAGACATTTACTAGGATATTGCCTGGACATGAGGAACTGAGTTGCAGGAAAAGGTGAAACCGGTTAGGACATTATTCCCCGAGTGTAGAAGAATGAGGGGAGATTTGATGTACAGTAAACAAAATTATGAGGGGGACAGACTGAGTAAATGCAAGCAGACTTTTTCCACCTGGGTTAGGTGAGATTCAAACCAGCGGAGATAGGGTAAAGGTGAAAGGGGAAATGTTTAGAGGGAACTTCTTCACGCAGAGAGTAGTGGGTGTGTGGAGCGAGCTGCCAGCTGATCTATTTTCACATTTAAGAAAACTTTGGACGGGAACATAAATGGGAGGGGATATGGACTGGGTGTAGGTCAGTGGAATGGACTGGGTGTAGGTCAGTGGAATGAAGGCAGAATGATAGTTTGTCACAGATGAGAAGGGCCAGTTTCCGTGCTGTAGTGTTCCATGGTGATGTCTTGGCACTGCCACTGGCGCCTTCCTGGAGAGCTGTGGACGTAGTAGTTTGGCTCGTTTTGGAATTCTGCAGTCAAATCACAGAGGAATGAGCAGCTCTTCACCCGATCTCTAGGTTCACTGCAAAAGCACCGGGTGCTGGAGATGACCCCCTGCAGATTCACAGGTAAAAATTATGCTTCACTTGGAAGGAACTGTTTATGGTTCTGATCTGCAGGGAAGCAACACTTCACTCGTGAATCTGCGGGAGTCGGGCCACTGCATCCGATGCTCCCGCCGTGGTCTCCTCTACATCGGGGAGGTTGGACGCAGACTGAGAGACAACTCTGTTGAGCACCTTGGCTCTGTCCGCCGCATTAGCGGGGATCACCCACTGGCCACCCTTTTCAATTTTCCATACCATTCCCTCGCCGACATGGTCCCATGCAGACCGAAACCAAATTGGAGGAACAGGAGGTGGAGAAGGGAGGGAGGGCCCAGCAGCGTGCAAGGAGAGGAGGGATGGCTGGGTGAAGAGAGAGAGGGAAGTGGGGTGTAAAACTGACAGGGGGAAGGGAAGGGAGAGCAGATGAGTATAAACCGGAAAAGCATTAATATCGAGTGCCCAATCGGGAAATCAGGTGTTCCTCCTCCAGTTTACGAGTTGTCTTGGTGGGTTCGTACATGATGCCGTGGACAGACGTGAGGATGGGAGTGGGATGCAGAAATGAAATGCTTGGCCACTGTGACCATTTTTCTCCATGGATATTGCCTGACCTGCTGAGTCTCTCCAGCTTCTCATTGTTTGCTCGAGACTCCAGCACCCACAGTTTTGGCTTTGATCCTGCCTGTTGTTAAGGACTTTTGCTGCAGACCGGCAGGCAGTGTAATCAACCTTAATAAACATTAATTCAAGATTCCTTAATATTACACAAAATTGCCTTCTGCCTGCTGTCAGCAGATAAAGGGTCACCATTAGTGCATCCCTTAGGGTAAGCGAGAAAGAGTCACGGCCTGTTCACACCGCAGTGTAAAATGAAGATTCCCATGAAATTTTCCACCTGTAAACCCGGGGTGTGAAAAGGTCGACCCGGGACACGAACCTGGGTAATTTTTGGGGACCACCCTCTCCCTGTGAAAAGGCAAATGACAGCACAGGGGAAGCCTCATGATGCCAGCGCTGCGCCACGCACATGATTAAAATGATGAAATTCCCATCTCCCGTCGCGACCGCAGCACCCTGTGGGACGAATGGCTGTCCTCGTTAACTGTAATCCCTCACACAGCTGGAACAGCTCTGTATTTCCCAGAATTTCCATTTGTCTAACATTGTGCCATTGTCGCGACGTGCCAAAGTGGGGGTAGTGGCTGACCGATGGACAGTGGCGGGTGGGGGGAGAAGCATTTTGTTTGTACTCCTGTGAGTGTATAATGTGTCATCGATTTAGGGACCTCCCACTCCTAAATTGCCAGAGAAGGTAAATTCCTGGGGAATTTGGACCGCAGCGTGAAAGGCCCAGGAGGACCTGCATTGCCGGGAATTTCAGCAGGTCCAAGAAGGGTCACCGCTTATCTGGGATGTGAAAACGGCCACTGAGTGTCCATGGATTTGCCTCCAACACTCCTGCAGCCACACAGACTCCTGGTCAAACAATCGTCAACCAGAACTCTAGATTCAAACCTCCAACACGATCAGGAAGCCTTCAGCGTCCGAGACCCTTTGGGAGCCCTTCTTGTGCCCACAGCACCGTCTTGAATCCCAGCTCCGATACCTGGTTCCCGTGAGCCAGTCTCCAGCAGCCCACAGCCCGTGTGGGTCCATTGCATGTAAATTGCCATCAGGCCGCAGCCTGTGTGGGTCCTTCAGCCACTGAGCCCCTCCGCTGGCCACCTTCCCAGTAGGATCGTCTCCTCGACAGGGGGTGTTCTCCTTATTTCTGTCAGTCGAGAACCACTGCTCTAGACCCAATTGTTACTGAAATTTTTTGCTTGAGAAAAATTGTCATTGGCCCATTTCTGTTGGAGTTCTGAAACCGTGCACATAACAAGCCAATGAGGGGCGATTAAAACAGAGGTTTTCAACCTTTTTCTTTCCACCTTAAGCAATCCCTTACTAATCACAGAGCACCGATGGCATAGGGATTACAAAGTGGGATATGAGTGGAAAGAAAAAGGTTGAGAACCATTGCTTTAGACTCTAGGAGTCGATGAAGATGGAAACAGGCTTTGGGGCTGTTGATAACACTCCAACAATCAAGCTCCATTTGCACTAATCCTACACTATAGGACCTTAAGACATCCGAACAGAAATAGGTTATTCAGCCCATTGAGTCAGCCCCTCCATTTATTCATGAGCTGATCCATTCCACCCCTCAGCCCCACTGCTTGACCTTCTCCCCATAACCTTTGATGCCCTGGCTAATCAAGGACCTGCCAATCTCTGCCTTAAACCTGCGCATCTCATGCTTTTTCTGCAACTGCCCCCAGAGTTTGTGAGATCCCTTCTGCTGGCAGACCTGCCCCTCTTCGGAAGCCGGAGTTCCCGCAGAGGCGTGCCAACTCCACGTAGGCAGTGCCCGAAGCCAGGAGTGAACCCGGGTGGTTGGGGCACCTGGTCTACCCTGCCCTGCCCTGTCTCGGCGGCAGTGACGTACACCACTTGTTTGTCATGAAATATCCACTCAGTGGGAGAGGGAGAGCCGTAATGTCAGGCATCTGTATTTCCAAAAAAAAAGTCAAAAAAGTATGTTGGCTTTTGGTATTTGCTGCAAAATCTGTGAGCACAGCCCACATTACAATCACAAGGTCACCTTAGGATGGACCCATAAATATTGGCAGGGAAACTTGTATCTCAAAGTAACCTGAATGAAAGGTTATAAGTTGCTGCTTCTATGGGGAGTTATTTACTGTTTGACCATTAACTGATGATTTACAAGCCTTCAGATTTTGCAGTTACCACAGCAACACAAGTTAATTATCAGTCAGAAAGCCGGAGAGGGAATCTGTTCATTCCAGACTTTTATAGGTTCGATATCAGCAATGCTAATAAATGTTTTATCTGGTGTTTCAGATATGAATAAATTTGGTTCCCTGCTGGTGGAATTAATTTTCTTTTTCGCTCTTCGAGTGATTGAATCATTTTGTGGCTTTTATTTAATTTAATTACGCGGTAGTTTGTTCACATGTTAGCTTGTTCTTAAAGGGGTACTGTCCCTTGCCTGGCCTCTGCGGAAGATTTGATGCTTGGCTTAGTGTAAGAGGAGGCTCCCCACCCCCCGGCCTTCCCACCCCATGCACGTGGTGCATGGGGCAACATCCTCGTTTATCCCAAAGAATATTTGCTGCTCTTGGCCCTCTCAGTGGTGGAGGTCCCGGATCTTGGAGGTGCTATCGGTGAGCAACTGCTATTGGGTGTAAGGTTCAGTCCAATGATCAGTTAATAATACAGGTGCTCCTCAACTCACGATGGGGTTACGTTCTGGCCAACCCATCGTAAGTCGATAAAGGACAGTGGGGTCAGTGTGAGGAGACCAACGTGGGGCTGTCGGGAGAAGACGGGGGAGTGGGATCAGTGCGGAGACTGACACAGGACGGTCGGGAGAGAGCGGGGCAGTGGGATCAGTTTGGGGACTGACACGGGACTATTGGGAGAGAGCAGGCAGTGGGATCAGTGTGGGGGAACACTGAACATCATAGCCTAGCCAAAATTTGAAGTATAATACAGATTCTACCATTGTATCTTCGAAAAATCAAAAAAAGTAAGAACTTTTTTTTGCAACTTATTTAAACGCGATACATCATCTTATTTACATCTTGTTGGGCTGTAAGAAAGGGGTGAATAAATTAAAAAATAAAATAAATAAGAATAAAATAACAGGTAAAAAAAATGTGTTTAAAATTGTAAATGTTCCTTGAAGTAGCACATAAACCTTTGGTGAAGATGGGAGCAAATGTACAGCCAGCGGAGGGCCTTGGTCAGGCTTTGCTCGTGGCAGCTGTTTGAATCGCGTTGTGTGAAACAGCGATGGCTTCCCCCAGGATGAAGAGATGTTGGGACGACTCTCTTAAAGTGTCTCCTTATCCCTGCTTAGTAAGCATCACCCCAGTCAGAGGCTTTATCTGTAAATTTGGCATGGGTAGAGGGGGGTTAATTATCTGTAATGTTATTGTTTATCTTTCATGCGGCTCCGTGGAGGGGGAGGAACCTGCAGATGCAGTAATGGTTAAATGTTTTCAAAGAATGTGACTGAAAATAAAGTAAAATACTTTAAGGTTTTTATATTCATGCAAGTGAAGTTTGTTCTGTGTGAGTACAGTGTAGTATTTTTGTCTTTTAAACTTAATGCAGGTGTATTAGTTAGGGATTGTAAAAGTAGACTTGAGCAACCGGAAAATACGCTTACCTGGCATTTATGGATCCCGGATACCAGAGGTCTTACTGTGTATCCATCAGTTAGGCCAAGGGCAAGCAAAAAGCAGGCAGGCACTTCTTCATCCTGGGCGACGCCTTTGCTTTTTCCCACAAAGCGATTCAAACATCTGCCACGAGCAAAGCCCGACCAAGGCCCTCTGCTGGCTAAATATTTGCTCCCATCTTCACCAAAGGTTTACTTCAGGGAACATTTTACTTTGACAATTTTAAACTTTGTTTTTAAAATTTATTTTGCTTTATTTTTTTTGCTGATTGCTGAGGCTGCTAGAGGCTTGAATCTGGATGCCGGGGGTTTTACCGTACGAACTTCTCTGATGTTCGCTGTGAGAAGAGTGCTGGTCAGGGAGACAGGGAGATGATAAATCACATTGAAATTGCGTCACAGTATTTTTTTTTGCATCCACCTGCAAAAAGCAGGGCCAAACGTTGGAGTTTGAAACCTGGCACCTCTGGCTGGCTTCTATTGCCCAGTGAGTGTTAACAAGGCACTTTTTAAAATCTTTCCACCATTTGTCCCATAGAATTTATATTATAGCTCTCAGAGCAATCCTATTCTCTCTACTGTTCCTCCCAGTGATTGACTTCCCTCATCAACTCCCTGGCATTTCAACCAACCTCCTGTTTCGACCAACCACCTGTACTTGGTGTCGTTTGCAGTGACTAATTTACCCAATGGACTTGCCCACCTTCAGGTTTATGGGCCGGGTGGAAATGTTACGGGTCAAGGGTGTGCTCGCAAACCCTGCACGGGCAGATCAATGTTTTTATGGCACCAGCGACCCAGGTCCGAACTAGGCACTGTCTGTAAGGAGTTTGTACGTTCTCCCTTTGTCTTCGTGGGTTTTCTCCCATCCTTCAAAAATGAACTGGGGAGGGGGGGGTTAATTTGGCGGGCATGGATTCATGAGCCAGAAGGTTCTGTTACTGCAATGCACGTCTAAATTAAAGATTTAAGCCCAAATAACCAGAGCTGTGAATGTAGCCTCCCTGCCACCTCCAAAAGTAAACCTTATTCATAAAATGTCATTACACAAGACTTCATTGTGCTAAGTATATCATCACCTTCTCTCATAATCTGGCAACTTGGCATTGGTGTTCACGCCCATAGCTGCCACCAGTCACATCACTTCAGCCTGTCAAGAGGAACTGGCACTGTGGCCTTTCCAACGCTATCATTGCCCATCCCAGAAGGTGATTATACCCACAACGACATACAGCAGGCAACTAGCCCGTTCATCGAACGTTACAGTACAGGCCCTTTGACCCACAATGTTGTTCTAGTTTGTTATCACCCGATGCAACCCTATAGAACATCACCTGGTGCAAAAAAAATGCGAACACGTGTACAGATATGACAATCGGAGACGAGCAAAAGCCACATAAAAATAAATGGATATTGGTTGAGTCGTGGAGGTTTTGGACGAGCAGTTTGTTCTGTCGTTCAGCATTCACACTGCCTGTGGGACGAAGCTGTTTCGTGGCCTCGTGGTTCTGGGCCTGATCCTCCTCTCTGATAGGAGGAGTTGGAAGATGCTGTGTCCGGGGTGGGAGAGGGATCTAAGTATATACCCATGTGAACCTAATCTGCTAAAGTCTAATCTTTCCCTACCTCACACTGTAAGATATAGGCCATTTGGCCTGTCGAGTTTGCTCCAATCCAACCTTAAGCCATCTCTTACAGAGCACTGAATGGATTGGGAATACTTAAAGTGGGATGTGAGTGGAAAGATAAAGGTTGAGAACCACAGGGTTAGGGGGGAATGTGAAGGGGAACCTCTTCACACAGAGTGGGGGTGGGGGGTGTGCGGAACGAGCTTCCTGCTGAAGTGGTGAACGCGGGCTGAATTTTAACATTTAAGAGGAATTTGGACAGGTACATAGATGGGAAAGCTATGGTCTGGGTGCAGGTCAGTGGAACTAGGCAAAAAAAAATGGTTCGGCACAGGCTAGAAGGGCTGAACGGGCCTGTTTCTGTGCTGTAATGTTTTATGCTTAAACTAATTCCCACCCACATGCAAAGAGAATCTCAGGGTTGCATGTGATGACATGTATGTACTCTGACAATAAAGTTGAACTTGCCCCCCCCCCACCCCCCAAGGCAATATACAGTGGCCAGTTTACCTTCAACACGCACGTTTTTAAGGGACGTGGGAGTTCTCAGGGAAAACTCCACCCAGACAGTGGCCAAGGCTGGGATTGAACCCGGCCTCCGCTGAGGCAGCACAATGAGCCTCGTGAACCGACCTCAGGAGGAGGGCGATCGGTTCCTGAAGAAGCAATTCTTTTCCGCACGTTAGAAAAAGTGATTGGTTACTGAAAACGCGACCATTTTACTCTCAGTTCTTCGTTGGTGCAGGTCGGCCCCATGAGAAGATTGTTCATTTTTGGGACTCGGGGAGAATTTAATTAAATTGTATTCACTTAGAATTGTCCTGGTAATTTCTCGGAGATTAACAGGCGTGTGGGTAACTCTTTTTTTTTAAAGTACCAATTAGTTCTGTTAAGATGTCATCCTTTACATATGACACGTCTTTTTTGAACATTGTCACAGTTCATTGATTAAACTGTTGTCCAAAGAGCTGAAAGCTTTTCAGAAAGTACACTCCTGCATGCAAACTATTTCTAAGTACACAAGGAATGCTTCATGCATGGATTACCAATCATCAGTTGTCAATTAATTGCTCTTTTTGTGCAACATTTCCTGAATTTTAATTCATTTCTCCATTCCTGTGCAGGTTATGAAATGTAACTGCTTGGAGTAGGGATATAAAGTCATTCATTGTGACCATTTTATATTATAAAGTATTTTCATCTCATTATTCTTTTTTTGGGAAAATCAAACTCCGACGGATGAACTCTGCGCCAGCAGCTCGATTTAGCATTTGTCGACCAGACTGGGAGATCTGCTTCTCAGTGACAGCGGGGACCTTTGAAGGGCCACACGCTGAGCAGAGAGTGGTGGGCTTACAATTTCTGGTCGGTGCAGCGCTGCCAGCGTTCCGGTTGGCACTGCGGCCGGGTAGGCTTCACTCGTCGCGGCCGTGCGCCAACCTGGGCTTTTGCGGCCACGTGGGAGCGTCATGGTCACCTGCGGGGAAGGAGTGAGTCGGGGAAGGGCAGGCTGGGATAAAAGCACAAGATGCTGGAAAAGCTCGGCAGGTGAAATAGTGTTCTTTATGTAGCAAAGGTAAAGATACATCACTGAGTATTCGGGCTTGAGCCCTTCATCAAAGTATGAGAAAATGCCACCAAGCGTCTGAACAAAAGTGGGGAGGGGGGAGGAGCAAAGGCAGGAGATGATAGGTGGAGAAAGGAGGGAGGGGACAGCAGCGATCATGGGGAGGAGGGATAGCTGGATGGGTGGAAGAATTAGAAGGACAGGAAAGGGGGAGGGGAAAGAAAAGGCAAGCAGGTTTAGTGTAAAGCAGTAAAGTCCACGTTAATGTCTGGGGAGTGCAGGCTGGGAGCCGGGCAAGATTGGAAATGGAAAACAAATAGCCCCATTCACACTGGCATGTTAACCCAGTAATTAGCCGCCAATCTACCGGTTAACGTGCTAGTGTGAATCCTCACTAACTGGCACGCAGGTGTCAGATCGCCCCGGGGATGAATCATCACTGATTCGTTTTGAATTGGGGTGGAACTCTGGTCATTGGACCTGCAAGGCAGCCGCTCCTCTGTCTGACTCAATGTATCTGAAAAATATTAAAACACATACATATTTAGATATATATTTTGGGGCAGCACGGTTAGCGCCACGCTATTAGAGTGCCAGCTTTTCGAGTTTGAACCCGGCACTGTCTGTAAAGAGTTTGTACGTTCTTCCTGATGGACACCATCAGTGTGGAGTGAACAGGAAGTCGATCAGTGTTAGTGACCCAGAAATTCTTCCCTTGAGTCATTAAAAGTGCAATAGAATAATGAAGGCGAGCTCTCCACCAAAAACCCATGTCGTGGCCCATCACCAGCTTTCTCTGCATGTTTCAGGTGCAAAGCGACCTGAGGGTCCTTGTGCAGGATAGCCTGAAGGTAAACTTTCACGTTGAGACGGTGGTGAACAAACCAAGCGCAATGTTGGCCTTCATGTCAAGGGGAATAGAATGCAAGAGCAGGGTTGTGATGCAGGCACCGGTGAGCCCTCACTCGGAGTGTCGTGAGCAGTTTTTGGCTCCTCCTTTTTGAAAAATGTGGGCTGACATTAGAAAGTGTTAAGAGCTGGTTCACAGGGATGATTCTGGGAATGAAAGGGTTGTCATATGATGGAATTTTTGACTGCTCGTGGCCTGATGCTGGAAGGCAGCAACTCTTTTCGCCATCCTGTGTAGATAGATGTATGTCCAAACGTGGGGATACCTAAATCAGGGGTGGCCAACGTTTTAATTTTTAATTTAGACAAGCAGCACGGTAACAGACCATTTCAGCTCGGTTTTGGGTGGAGGGGGTTGGTGTAGGTTAATTGGGCGGCACGGACTCGTGGGCCGAAATGGCCTGTTACTGTGTTGGATGTCTAAATTAAGGGTTGGCCACCCCTTGATGGACATATTCTGTATCGGTAACTACAGTATATTTAACAAACAAAGCCCTGGCTGGAAAAGCACGTTGCACAGAGGAACGTGCTGGTCTTTATTGGAGGACATTGAGTGTAACCATCTGCAGGAGTTAAGTGAGGCCCGATTATCTCTGTGGCTTCCTTCACCGAGGGGTCAACGGTGGAGAGCCTAAAGAATTTCAAATTCCTGGGTGTTAACATCTCTGAAGACCTGTCCTGGAGCCTCCATTTCGGTGCAGTCACGTGTCAAAAATATTTTCAAGTTAAAATTTGGATCTTGAGGAAACTTAACTTTTGTAACTCTTTCCAAAAAATAAACCTAGTTCTGTCCAAAAGGGTCTTAATTTTGAACATTCCCGTGCCCAGTGTAAAAAAAAAAGTACCTATTTCTTTGTTGTGTAATTCGTCACAAAAGGTACAAGGACTGCCTAAAGAAATCTCTTGGTGCCTGCCA
This sequence comes from Narcine bancroftii, assembly GCF_036971445.1. Classification (NCBI taxonomy): domain Eukaryota; kingdom Metazoa; phylum Chordata; class Chondrichthyes; order Torpediniformes; family Narcinidae; genus Narcine; species Narcine bancroftii. The sequence goes on along the minus strand of NC_091479.1, from coordinate 15,901,837 downwards.
CATTGACCACCGCCAGTGGGCTGATATCGCCTCAAACCGTGCATCTTGGCACCTCACAGTTTGGCGGGCAGCAACCTCCTTTGAAGAAGACCGCAGAGCCCACCTCACTGACAAAAGGCAAGGGAGGAAAAATCCAACACCCAACCCCAACCAACCAATTTTCCCCTGCAGCCGCTGCAACCGTGTCTGCCTGTCCCGCATCGGACTTGTCAGCCACAAACGAGCCTGCAGCTGACGTGGACTTTTACCCCCTCCATAAATCTTCGTCCGCCAAGCCAAGCCAAAGAAGAAGAAAAGAATTCGTCACTTGATAGTTATCGTGGACAGTGCTGTGTGAATGAATGAATCATAGGGGGTTAGTGCAACGCTGTTACAGCGCCAGCGACCGGAGTTTGAATCCCACGCTGTCTGTGAGGAGTTTGTACGCTCTACTCATTTCTGTGTGTGTGCTCCAGTTTCTTCAAAAAGTACCGGGGAGGGGTTGTAGGTTAATTGGGTGTGGTTGGGGTGAAAGGCTCATGTCTAAATTTAAATTTAAAAAAATGTATTAATCTCAGTGCCTGCCTTCTCAAGAGATGGGCTACCTTGCCCGTGACACTCACAATGTGAACGAATAAACAAAGAGGCAGCTGCCAAACTGGCCACGCAGAGTTACGGCCTATTCTGGATGTTTGAAATTGCCTCTCGTTATCTGGGTGCATTTCAGCTTTAATACAAAATGAAATGGGCATCAGTGGAAAGTAGACACATATTAAAGGAATGACATTTCACTGAGACCTAAAGGGCAGCAATCAACATTCTTTGGACACGCCGGGCGAAGCGATACGTTAGAACATTGAGTTTCAACTGGAAAAAGAAGCGGAGGCAGGCAGGGAATGAAAATGAGAGATGGATTAGAAACAGGGAAGGCAACAACTGCAATTCTGAGGGTCAGAGACTATGATGGATGGAGAGACATGATCGGCCATACCGAACGGCAAGGCACCTGATGCATGCAAAGGGCAGTATAAGTGTTCTCTTTCAGCTCTGAGTTTATCCAACTCATCGCTGAAGGCACTGACTCGTCCACAGACCAGCACTTTTAAGTAAAAGCCTTGTTTTCTTTTCACCTCATGTAACATGAATAAAGGCAGAGGGTTCCATTATTGTCACGTGATACTACATTTAGAATGAAACGTACGTGGAAATTCTTGATCTTTTGTCGACCGTGAGGCAGGCAGAGCTGTCACTTTGCCCAGCGCCCCTCACAGAAACCCACAGGGCTTGATGTTCCTGGGCGGTCTCTGATTGATCAGTCCTGAGTCTGCTTAGCTTCTGAATTCAGACGATCCCAGGCTATTAGCTACTGTAAATATTTTAATTTTTTTATGTACTGTATATGCCGTGTTTCGGACGATTCGAAACTTAAAAGAATCACCTTAAAAAGAGCCGTCCTAATATAAAGGGTCTAAAATTCTTGCCTTGACGGCGAAATCTCAACACCGGCTCCGATGCAATCTCACGCACGCCCTGTTAGTTACTAGTGAAATCCGTGGGGTCTGTCCACCCAGTCCGACTGCTGTCGACTCCGCAAGGTCCTGCTACTGGAGCAGAAGGTGGTTTATTAAAAAAAAAAATCCCAAGTAACATTTTGTTACTTGATTTGTTTTTAACAGCATCCACTGGTCAGCAGTAAATGCCAGATTTGGGGTTTCGGCGGTGGGGGGGGGTTTGTTTTATAACAAAGTGTATCGCTCAAAACTAATATTTTAGGTAGAAACTCCAGGGTCGACCTATACATGAGTCATCCTATACGGTATTCGATAGTACAGAAGAAATCAAAACAATTGCAACACAGGGAAAGGGGGCCCATAAACTTTGAGCAGTCCTAAGGGTGCTTTAGCCAAAATAAATAGTTGAGAATGGGTGCCCTAGACAACATGCATTTTCTTCCAAATTCCCTTTACAAATAGCTGCTTGGAGTTAAACAAGAATGTCTGCAGACACCGGGGTCCCTTGCCATGTAGAAACGTGCTGGAGAAACTCAGTAGAGTTACACAGGAGCCGTAGGAAGAAGAGGTGCAGGGCTCAGGTCCGAAACGTTGGCCACCCTTCACTTTCCCATGACCTGCTGAGATTCTCCAGCACGTTGGTACGAAGCCAATTGCTGCTTCATGCATGAAGCTCATTGCAGCAGCTATCCAATCTACCTATTGTAGGTCAGGATGGGTATGGGGGGCTATGCCTGGGATGCTTTCTGATTTGGACTTCCATACCCTTAGTGAGCTACATTTGAACAAACAGCTCATCTGAGATGAGTTGACTCAGCTGCATGTTTAACATAGTGGTTAGTGCAAAGCTTTTCCAGCACCAACATTCAAATCCCACGCTGTCTGTGAGGAGTTTGCATGTTCTCCCCATGTCTTGCGTGAGATAAAAAAAACCCGGAGGACCTGGTTGAAGGGTGAAAGGGGGATCTTCTTCACACAGAGAGTCGTGGGAGTGTGGAATGAGCTGAATTGGTAAATGATGGCTTAATTTTGACGTTTATGGAGAGATATCAGATCAGTGGGACTAGTTTGAAAAATAGTTTGACACAGACTAGAAGGGCTGAAGGGTCTGTTTCTGTTCTCTGGCTTGATGGATTCCTCCCCGGGTGCGAGGGTGTCCACACACATTCCGAAAACGCATGGGGTTAGCAGGTTAATTGGTCTAAGGGTGCATTTGGGAAAGTGCGGGCTCATGGGCCAGAAGGCCCTGTAACCATCTATCTCTGAATTAAAATTAAATTGAAGCCCCATTGATACAGTTCAGCACTTCACTGTGCATTGAAGAGTCCGATGAGGGCTTTCATTTATATAGCGCCATTAACAAAATCACATCTCAAAGCTCTTCACTGGCGAAGTTGATGTTAATGCCATCTGGATGGAGGGTGCCCAGTCAGAAGGTGAGGTGTTATTCCTCTAATTTGTGGGTGGTCTCAGTCTGGCAATGCACGAGAGCAAGGGAATGGGGTGGGGAATTCAAATGGGAGATCCCCGCTACAGTGGTGGACAGAGCCGAGGTGCTCATCAAAGCGATGTCGAGGAGCCCACGGCGGATGCAGAGGATGACCCCCCTTGCAGATTCACGAGGTGCTTCACTTAGAACGGCTGTTTGGGGCCCCGAGGGGTGGGCACGACCTCCCTCGCCACCGTCCGGGGCCCCAATGGAGCTGGCAGTTCTGACAGGAAAGATGCAGCGTTCCTGCGTGTCAATACTCAAGACGTATTTGTTCCACCGTGCTAAACAGTGGCCTTCTCTTCTGTTAGTTAGTCACCACGGTCCCCATTTCTGGCATCTACTGATTGTTTATCAGTTCAAATGGAGGAGCGTGTGTGGCAGTCCCATTGCTGTCCTTTTCTCGAAAGCCTCATTGATTTCTGATCCTGTTGCCATGGAGATTTATTTTCAGCTTCTTCCGAAAGACGGCCTGACGAAATCGCCAGGGGATGCTCCTTCAGTCATTTCAGCCACTTTCGAGTGCTCAATGTTTGTGACCTCTTCTAAACACCCACACACTTTGTGAACTTCTATGCGAAATATCTCGCCGAGCACAAGAGCATTTCTGTGGAGCACTTAATATAAGAAATAGAACACTGCAGCACAGTACAGGCCCTTTGGACGTTGTGCTGACCTATATGTTCCTACCAAAAATAATACTGAACTCTTCCGACCTCATAACCCTCCAGTTTTCCATCATCCCGTGTGCCTTTCTCAGCCTTCACCACCATCCCTGGCAAGGCATTCTAGGCCCCCACAACGCTCTGAGTTAAAAAAAAACTTACCCCTGACACCTCCCTCCCTTCGCTTTGTACAGATGCCCTCTGGTGTTCGCTATTGTTACCTTGGGAAAAAGGTGTTGGCTGTTCACCTCATCTAGGCCTCTCAGAATCTTGTAGACCTCTATTAAGTCATTTCTCATCCTTCTTTGCTCCAAAGAGAAAAGTCTCAGGCCTGCTAACCTTGACATATTTTCCAATCCAAGCAACATCCTGGTCAATCTTCTCTGCCCCCTCTCCATAGCTTCCAGATCCTTCCTATAATGAGGTGACCTGAACCGAACATAATACTCTAAGTGTGGACCCACCAGAGAATTGCAACATGACCTCTCAACTTTTGAACTCAACCCCCCTATTAATGAAGCCCAGCATCCCATAGGCCTTAACTATCCTATCAACCTGTGCGGCGACCTTGAGAGATGTACGGATTTGGACCCCAAGATCTCTCTGTCCTCCACACTGTTAAGCATCCAACCAATGACCCTGTACTTAGCCTTCAGGTTTGATCTTCCAAAATGCATCACCTCTCACTTATCCAGATTGAACTCCATCTGCCACTTTTCTTCCCAAATCTTCATTCTGTCCATAGCCTTTTGTAACCTACGGCAACCTTCACAACTCCTCCAAATCGTCCACAAACTGACTAACCCATCCTTCCGCTTCTTCATCTAGGTCATTTATAAAAATCAGGAAGAAACAGGCGTCCCAGAACAGATCCCTGTGGAACTTCACGGGTTCACAGGTGCTTTCCGAGGGCATTATCAACCAGAGCTGGGGTTAGGCCGGGAGACTAAACCCTTGGTCAAAAAGATTGGATTCAAGAAAAGGGACATTCAGGGAACTGCCTGCTTTTTACTCATGCCTTGAAGGACTCAGGCCCAAAACGTCGTTATCTATTGTGACAGAATATAAATAAGTTTTTGAGAGATAAATTAGGAAAGGTTTGTTACTGTAGGTCACAAACAAACACTTTAAAACAGACCTCATTTAAAATACTGGAGCTCTGCTAATACTAGACATATCGACCGCAGAACCTTTGCAAAAGCTTTGGAGAGTGCCCAAGAGACTTCATTAATGGATTGGTGTTTACAAAAAAGCTTTCTCTCTGAGAGAGAGAGAGAGAGAGAAAGAGAGAGAGAGAGAGATCAGTCCTGCAGTAATACTGTCAGCAACAACAGCTGGGACTGGAATAGGACAAACTGGCATGCTTGTGGAAAATCTCATTTGGAAGACAGGTTGTGAGTGCTTAGTCCAGCCTGGTCAAAGACCTTGTGGTCCATGCAAGAGGAGAGGACTGGCTGTCTAATATTTCACTTGAAATTAGAGAAACAAAAAGGAACTCTGTGGTGACCTGAAAGAAAGAGGTTATCATCTGGAGAACCCTGATGGGGCAAGTTTCATCTGCAAGACACTGAAGTGGCTGATTAAAAAGGAATCAGTTGTGGGTGTCCTGGAACAACAAATCTCCCTCTGAAACCTGACAAGAACCTTCCTGAGCAGTAACCATTTATCTTTCAAGCACCAAAGCCTGGTGAACTTTATAAATGTTAAATTCTGTGCACAGTATAAGAATTGCCTGATTGGAGGAATGAGAAGTGAGATTGGATGGTGAACCAAAGAACTCTTCTGAATTTATACCCACATTACGCACACGTGCGCTTCGAATTAGAAGGGGGTTCAGTTAGGTTAGTTACATTAAGTTAAAGTGTGATTCTGTTTTCATATTTAAAGATAATTAAAAGCAACTTTTGTTTAAGTTTTGGTGAATATCTATTTCTGTTGGGTTTAGGGGTCCTCTGGGCTTATAACAATATCTTTAACTCCTATGGACGCTGCAAGATCGACTGGAATCCTCCAGCATTTCTGTTTTTTTTTTAACTACAATCCCAGCTTCTGCAGACTTTTGTTTCATCACTCCATTCAGTTGCCCCACTGCCAAATTTCTTTGAACAATGGCCACCCTGAGGAAGTTCTCCTCCTACTTTAAAGACGGGCTCAGTCCCGAAAGTCAGTTTAAATACCTTTACCTCCTGTAGAGACCGCGTTACCTGCTGAGTTCCTCCAACATTTCTGTGCTTTTAGTCGATGGCCCACTCTTGCCTCCCTCACTCAACACCTCTTTCCCCACCGCATTGAGCTTCTCCTCACGTATTTATCCAATTCCCTTCTGAAAGATGCAGTCAAACCTGCTCCCCTCGTACCTTCTACCGGGTCACAACAACTTATATTATCCTCCTTTGAACCTCTGGGGATTTTTTTTTCCTCTCCATTGGTGTATCTAATTTCTGACCCTCATGCCATTACAAATACCTTCTCGATCCTCTAGATATCTGATCTTCAGCCCAGTGTGTCCATGCCATCCAAACTGCCTTATCTGAACTCATCCAGGAATAGTTTAGTTGGGCAAGGCTGACATGGTGGGCGCCATGCCTTTACAGCGCCACCTATCGGGACCGAGGTTCAAATCCCGCGCTGTCTGTAAGGAGTTTGTACGTTCTCTCTGTGTCTGCGTGGGTTTTCCTCCCACTGTTCAAAACATACCAGTGTAGGTTAATGGGTGTAAATTGGGTGGCACGGGCTCATGGGCTGAAATGGCCCGTTACCGTGCTGTATGTCTAAATTTTAAATTAAAAAAAATTCTACTCAGGTTAGTGCCTCAACTGATGACTAAAGGAGGGAAACTGAGATTAAAAATCTCTTTTCAGCCGTACCCGATTGTCCATGCTTCAAATCAACCTTTCTCAATGCGCTTAAATGTGGGCCCCAAAGGACATTTAAGTCAAAGCCTTGTTTTAAAGTTAAATTTAAACAGACAGCACGGGAACAGGCCCTCCGGCCCACAAGCCTGTGCCGCCCAAAGGCACCAATTAACTGACAATCCCATCCCCACCCCACCCCCCGGAAATGTTTTTGGAGGGTGGGAAGAAACCCTGCCAACAGTGCCAGATTCGAACCCAGGTCACGGGCGCTCTAGCAGCGTCGCGCTAACCGTGCCACCCTTTTTTATTTTTATTTTTTACGTAGTCAGAAGGAGAGACCAAAACTTCTCTGCTTCACAGGGAAGGGTATCCCTAAACTTTGAGCAGAATCTTGGACGGGGGCGGGGGGGGGGGGGGTGGGGAAGAGCTGAAAAAAAAAGCTTTAGATGCTTTATTCATTTCTAGTACTGACTAGATAATCTTCAGCAATGGTTCTTGTTTTGGCTTGTTGCTACACATTGAAACACTTCAATAAATTTTAGGGCATCACTGCCCAATTACAACCCATGAGAACCTGAAACACAATAAATTCTGGCTCCAAATTGACATTAATCAGGTAATCGCTCTCTGAGGAACAATAAATAACAAGTGCCAAGGAGTGTAGTGTGAGCTACTCGACACAGCCAGGGCAAATTGATCCCGATTTATCGGGAGGGGGGGAAAAAAAACAATTTCTGTGCATAACAAATTCATTCAGGAAATGTAATTAAATACTCAGTAGTAATATAATAATAGGGGCAACGCGGTTGGCCTAGCGGTTAGCGCAATGCTGTTACGGCGCCAGCAATCGGGACCGGGGTTCGAATCCTGCGCTGTTTGTACGTGGTTTCCCCCGGGGGCTCCGGTTGCCTCCCACCGTTCAAAACATACTGGGGTGGGGGAGGGGTGTTGTCGGTTAATGGGGTGAAAATTGTGGGCCGAAATGGCCTGCGACTCAATTAAAAATTGAACTCTCTTTGTTCTCGTTTTCTGATTGCAACTGGTAGAGTCCTGAAATATGCCACTTCAAGTCGTCTCGACAAAGTTGCTGGCATTAACTAACTTCACGTTTAAGCATGAAACTGGTCAGTGGAACCAGCTTACAGTGGAAGCCCCTCACCACTTCAGAGACCCTGGTCCTGTGTGTGGAGTTTGCATGTTCTCCTTGTGATGGTATGGGTCAACCCTGGGTGCCCTCCGATTTAACATAGAACATTACAGCACAGTATGTCCTTTGACCCACAATGTGCTGACTTGTATAGACCTACCAAAAAAAAACAAACCCTTTCCCTCCCTCATAACCCACTATTTATCTTTTACCCTTGTGCATACCATCTCTTAAATGCCCCTATTATTCCAACCTCCACCACCACCCCGGGTAATGCATTCCAGGAACCCACAACTCTCTGTGTTGACTGAGCAAACTGTGTAAACCAGTGGTGTGGTTGGCCTAGTGATCGGGACTGGGGTTCGAATCCCACGCTGTTTGTGAGGAATTTGTATGTTCCATCCATTTTCCCTGGGGGGAATTCCGGTTTCCTCCCACTGTTTGAAACGTACCAGGGGTGTAGGTTAATGGGGTGTAAATTGGGTGGTACAGACTCGAGGGCTGAAATGGCCTGTTACCGTGCTATATGCTTCAATTTATTTTTACGCCTGATGTCTTCCTTCAACCTTCCTCCCTCACTGTTGTGTTTCACTGATGAATAAGTTGGTGATTAAATTGACCGTTGCGCTGCCTCTTCTGTCGGCAGACAGAATCGGGGGCCGCTGGCGGGCAATGTGCGCAAGAAGGAATCAGTGGGTTGATTGGTCCAAATGATCTGAATGGCCCTTCAGCATCTGCAGACTTGCCTAATTCCTCTGGACTCCGTGTGACCTGCTGAGCTTTCTCCATCGCGCTTGTGTGTTGCGCTCGACCCCAGACTTTCCCGTGTCATTCTGGCCCAAATGGTCTTTAGGGCGACACTGTTAGTGCAGCATTTGTGCTGTCTGCAAGGAGTTTCTCCCCTTGTCTGCGTGGGGTTCCTCCTGCCCTTCAAAACAAACTGAGTTGTAGGTCAATTGGGCAAGCATGGGCTTGTGGGCTGAATGCCCTGCTGTATGTCTAAAGTTAAAATTTATTATAAAAAATATCTTTGAAATTTGAGGCAAATTATTACATTTTATAAATTTCTGGTAGATATTGAGGCCATTTGGGTCTGTTGTGTTAATAGAGTCATACAACAGGTCCATTTCCATCACTTCTGCACTAATTTCATTTTATGCTCCACTCAGTCCCATCGAGTTCCACCCAGCTTCTGCCACTCGCCTCACCTACCCACTAGAGTTACTTTTACAGCCGCAAAAGAACCCGCCAACTACACCTGTGCAAGGAAATTGGAGCACCAGAAGGAAAGCTACATGGTCACAAGAAAGACATGCAAACTCCACACAGACAGCGTCGAGACAGATACCGTGCCATTGTAATGAAAGAGCAATTCCACGCCCAAGTTCTTGCTCCATAGCCCTGCAGGTTTGAAAATGTCAAGCCTGTTGTCTTGCTGCTTAATATATGCTCACATCGCGGTAGAAGCCCGTCCCAGCCAATCAGACCCATCCTGCCCAATTGCACTCAATTAACTTACCCACTCCGTTCGCTTTTGGGAGTAAACCGCAGCACCTGGGGAAAACCTGCGCAGGTCACAGGGAGAACGTACAAACTCCTTACAGACAGCACGGGAATCGAACCCGGGTCGCTGGTGCTGTAATTGCACCACACTAATTAAAGGCAGCACGGATTTTGCATACTACCGCACTTGTCAGAGAGAGAGAGAGAGACATTAAACTGGTCCCCTGAACTCGCCTCCCAGAAAGTTTGAGAAGAGCAGAGCAGTTCGCTTCCCCGGTGTCACGGGAAAGGGGAAGGAAAGGGTCTGGTTGTTGGAGCTAGTGGGAGTTGTAAAGATAGATTCAATAGCCCCTTTCAAGCTGCAGTTCTTGGAACCTGGGAGTGATTACGGGGTAAAAGATGTTGGAAGTGAATGAGATGTGGTGTGGAGCACTATATAAAAAGGTAGCTCGGAAGCACTGTGTCTGCAGACTTTCTTGTTTAACAGCATGGACAAGTTGGCTGTTTCTGTTTTGTCGAACTTTACAACCAAAGATTCACACCTCTAATGCAAAGTGTTGAGCCTTTTGAACACCAATTAAAATCCCCACTGCTGCTTGTAAACAAGTTCCTTTTAACGTGCAATGACTAAATTGAAGATCAAATTGTTTGTAAAGGGGATCTTGTTCGGCAAGATCTTTTTTGCATCGCTCAGTCGGGGTTTGATAAAGCCTTTAAAACCTCCAAATTTTCAGCACAGGGATCATTTCAGCTTTAGAAGTGGCCCACAAGGGGAACAATTATTTTTAAAGGCTTTGACACTGAGATTTTAAGTGAGTGATTGAGCAGTTGGAAGTAATAACAACATGCCTGATGTGCTTGGGGAGAACCCCGACTTAATTAATCCAGATCGGCAGACACCCACACACAATCTGGTCTTATTTACGAGGCGCCGTGCGAATACTAAATCAAATTTTGAGTCTTTAGGTCTGGTCGCTCAGTTTAAAGCAGAGTAATTAACATTAAGAAATATTTATTTAGGTGGGGAAAAAAATGAAGGAATTAGAATTTATTATCACGACCACACCGTGAAATCCGTTGCTTTGTAGCCAGTGTCACAGAGCAAACCTTACAAAGTAAATAAAAGCGCAGGGAAAAAGTCAGTGGCTTTGGTTCGTTGTTCATTCCGAAATCAGGCTCCTGGACCTTCTCCCCCATCCCCACACCCCCCAGTGGTAGCTGAGTGAAGAGGGCATGGTGGTGGGGGAGGGGTCCTTGAGGATAGAGGTTACTTTCTTAAGACACCGCCTTGAAGAATGGCAGATAGGCGAGAAATCTGCGGACACCGCGGCTGCTGAGAAGCAGAACATTGCCGTAGATTTGGCGGAGCGATTGTTCGCACAGCACTTTAGCGCTGCCTTCCTGAGTGGCGGAGTTTGTCGGAGGGCGGGCGTCGTGTTCATTAGGGCCAGTTTCTCACGCAGTCGATTTACACTACAGTCACTCTGTGAAAGTGTGTCGGGGTCTTGTCGAAATTTATTCGCTAAATTCCAACCCCCGTAATTTTTCCACCAAGACAATAAATCTTGACCCTGATCCGCTGGGGTCGCTCGGTGCCCTGGACGGTTTGGAAGGTATCGCCGAATCATTCTTACTTTCAAACAATCGGGTGGTAGTTCATTGGAGTTTTATTGCAACAAAGAATGAAGATATCGGCAGCAAGGCTCTATTATTGAACACTGGTGTCCGTTCTCAGCACAGGGGTTTGACTTAAAAGCACAGAAATGCTGGAGGATCTCATCAGTTCTTGCAACGACCTTGGGGGAGGTAAAGATATATAACCGACATTTCGTGTCAGTGGTGTACCTCTTTTCACCTCCTATAGATGCTGCGAGACCTGCTGAGTTCCTCGAGCAATTGGATTTTTAAAAAATCAGAATCAGAGCGTCTGTTTCACAGCTTCTGACTGTTGAGTCACGAGTATTGCAAGTTTATTGTCCTACACTTAAATACAATGGGTAGATGCTCTGAAATTCCTACTTGCTGCCATGGAGGTACATAAGATATACAAACTAATAGTGTACATTAAGTCAAGTTTAATGTCATCTGACTGGACAAGTACAACCTGACAAAACAGTGTTCTCTGGTCCTCAGTGCAAAACACGCAGACACACAGCCAGACATAACGCACAAACATCCACAGGACAAACATTTCATCTATGCATATACACAAGTGAATATTGTTTTGTGATTATGAGAGTCTCGGAGGGTCAGTGTGAGTAGTTCCTTGGTCGTTCAGCATTCTCGCTGCCCGTGGGATGAAGCTGTTCCTCAGCCTGGTGGTGCAGGCTCTAATACTCCTGCATCTCCTTCCCGACAGGAGCAGCTGAGAGATGCTGTGAGCAGGGTGGAAGGGGTCCCCAATGATTCTGCGCGCCCTCTTCAGACAACGATCCGGTAGATCACGACGGTGGTGGGGAGGGAGACCCCAGTGATCCTCTCTGCCACTCTTATGGTCCTATAGACTGACCTCTGATCCATTTCCCTGCACGTTCTTATCACAATATGCCAAGGCAGAAAAACCGATCATAAATATAGAAAGATGGATAAATAAATATGATTGTTTTCTCTCCCTTTCCATCTGTAGGGCAGCATCTAAAGTTCCCAGCCGTTGCCTTGTGGCTGACGATCGGTCTCTCTATCTGTCTACTGGGTCTGCTGGGTGCCCTGGGATATGTGTGCAGGCTGAAGATTCAGCAGAGCTGCAAAGAGAATGAGGGAGGTGAGTCCTGTGCTCCAGTTCCTATAAAGGCATTAGTAAAACCACAGAGAAGTGCTCGAGGAACTCAGCCAGTCTGGCAGCCTCCAGAGGAGGTAAAGATCTACTGCCTGCAGACTTTTGTGCTTCACCCCTATAAAGGGCCATGAACCAGGCCAAACTCGATGACTTGTCGGCAAACCTGTCGGCATCCTGACAAAGGTCACAGGCCCATAACATTGGTTACCCTTACTTCCTGCGTGACCTGCTGAGTTTCTCCAGCTGTTATGTCATAGATGAGCAGCAATAAGAAATCACCAAGACAATGTTATTTTTAAAACAATACTTTTATCAATAATTACTAATAATGTATCATCTTACTTAAATCTAAAACTTAACCCCAACTTTGTGCAAATTTACCTGTGTGTGTGGATTGCCCAACCATTTCAGCTTAGGCATAATTCTGTAAGTCAATTCCCAAAGTTCATTCTTAGAAAACCTGTGTTGAAACTCAACTCTTAAACTGATGCTCAGAAGTAATTACGAAGTAGGCGAGACACTGAGTGATCAGACTCTTCAAAACTCATGAATCCTTGACAAGTTGCTTCCAGAGAAATGTCTTTACATACCAATGGTTCTCAAAGCTTCCCTCTTCCTTGCATAGGGGAAAGAGGAAGTGTGACTTCCACAATAAGTCCAAGACCCAGGCAAGGGTCAGACGAAATGACCATCAGAATGGTCACGATCCAATGAAGCAATTCTCCTGCTTCTTTTACCCAGATATGGGTCAATCAAAAATGACCATTACAATGGTCATAGTAGATCCAGGCACTGATGGCTGGGCCAGCCGAGCCCGGGGATTTGAAGTCAGAGTTGCTTTCTCCTCGCCTTTGCCTGAAGAGGCAAAACCTGCAAGGCAGTGGGTGGGATCCGAACCAGATCTTCCAGAATGCCCCAGTGTAGCTGCAGGACACTGCCGACTCTCCGGTGTTGATCTAGTCCGGGTTGACCAGGCTGGCAATGGCGAGGATGGCACTGGGCTGGCGGGGCCAGGCCCTCTCATCTCCTATCCACCTGTTAGCCTGTGCTCCTCCCCTCCCCTTTTATCTTCAGGCGTCGAAACGTTGGGTCACCTTTTACTTCCTCTGGGCGCTGCGAGTCCCTGCTGAGTTTCCCCAGCTCTTGTGTGCACCGCAAAAATAAACAAATTTCGTGTGATGTGCCCGAAGGATCCTAGCTTTTAAAAAATGATTTACTTAAGATTAATCAATAAAAACATACCAATAATTACTACATTTAAATACATATGATCAATCATTTTTGTATATATGAAAAAAACCCCAACCTCCCAACTACTATCCTCCCTCCTCCCTGCCCTAACTACAAAGAAAGAAAGGGGAGATCATTATTTAATCTTAAAGTTATACCTAAAAAGTTTCTTGGCTGCAGGAGTGGAGACCCTCATACTTTAATATCAACCGCTTTCAAGTAAGGGCTCCAAACTTTAGTAAAAAAATATTTATCTCTCAATTTTTTCTAAGGGAATACAAGCTTTCATTTCATTAAAAGGCATCTTTTCATCCCTAAATTTGAATCAGATTTTCACACAATAGCTAAACATTTTTTTGAAACCACTATTGATAAACGCAAAAACTCAAATTGATACATATTTAACTTCAATTTTAAAGCCGTTGATTTAATACCCCCTAACAAAAATAACATTGGATCAAAAGGTAAATTTATTTTTAAAATCTGCTTCAAAAAATATTTTTAAAATCTGCTGTTTAAAAAAAAGATTTGGTCCTGGCTTCTTTGAAGGCTTCCTCAACTGTTGGAGGTTTGGATCTGAGCTCGGGTTGCAGACTGTTTGAATTGAACTGGGCTGTAGGTTCGCTGGAGACGTGTTCACGGATACTCACTGAGGGTACTCAGTGAGTATCTTCTCTTTCTCTCAGCTTCACTTTCTCTGATATAAAGGACGGCGGGCAGTGCATAGGGTGAATCTTTGTCAACCTTTTGCCAGACGAAAGGCAATTTCATGTAATATGGACAGTTTTTATTACATGACAATAAATAGTATCTGATCAATAGAAGAACTTTGAACCTTGAATGTGCATTTCAGATTTATTGCCAGAGTACATTCATGACATCACATACAACCCTGAGATCCTTTTTCCTGTGGGCACGGCAGAATTACCTCTTATTGAATTCCCTGTAGATGTTCTCAATAGTGGGGAGGGCTTTGCCTGTGATATCCTGGGCTGCACCCTCTACCCTTTGGAGGGCTTTACGCTCAGGGGTATTGGTGTCCCCATACCTGACCCTGATGCAGCTGGTCAGCACACTTTTCACCACAAATCTGTGGAAAGTTCCCACTGGTTTCCGAGGTCACACTAAATCTCCACAAACTCCTGAGGAAGTAGAGGCGCTGACAGGCTTTCTTCACGATGCCATTGGTGTATTGGGTCTAGGAAAGATCTTCCAAGAACTTAAATTTGCTCACCCTTTCCATGTCTGATCCCCTAACGATCACTGGATCGTACACTTCCAGCTTTCCCCTTCCTGAAGTCAACAATCAGCTCCTTAGTTTTGGTGACATTGAATGTAAGGTTGTTGGTGGTGCACCGTTCAGCCATGTTTACAATCTCCCTCTCGTAGGCTGACTCATTTCAGGTCTGCAACGGTAGTTAGGGTAACTGTAGATCATCAAAGTATAAGTGATGTGAGAACGTTGATTCTCACGTATAAGTTGTAACAAAATTACCATTGCAAAGCCTCCACTTCAGGTTGGTTCCTAACCGTTGGTGCTTTACTGAACTATCTTTTCACCTCTCTTTACTGAGCACCGTCACAGTTAATAAACGTGGTCAGTTCTCCAGTGCTGTACTCTGGGACTGCCAACCTCTGGATGTAATACTACACTCTCAGGTGGATGTAGAAAGCTCCCTTTCAGTACGTTGAGGAGGACCTGTAGAGATGTACTTTACCGTGTGATATTTATCGCTGCCTTAATACCCACGCACCTGTTCGGCTCCGAATCATGGGTCCTCTACCGGCATCACCTACGGCTCCTAGAATGCTTCCATCAGCGCCGTCTCCGCTCCATCCTCAACATTCATTGGAATGACTTCATCACCAACATCGAAGTACTCGAGCTGGCAGAGTCCGCAAGCATCGAATCCATGCTGCTGAAGACCCAACTGCGCTGGGTGGGTCACGTCTCCAGAATGGAGGACCATCGCCTTCCCAAGATCGTGTTCTATGGCGAGCTCTCCACTGGCCACCGAGACAGAGGTGGACCAAAGAAGAGGTACAAGGACTGCTTAAAGAAATCTCTTGGTGCCTGCCACATTGACCACCGTCAGTGGGCCGATATCGCCTCCAACCGTGCATCTTGGCGCCTCACAGTTCGGCGGGCAGCAACCTCCTTTGAAGATGACCGCAGTGCCCACCTCACTGACAAAAGACAAAGGAGGGAAAAACCCAACACCCAACCCCAACCCACCAATTTTTCCTTGCAACCGCGCCTGCCTGTCCCGCATCGGACTTGTCAGTCACCAACGAGCCTGCAGCAGACGTGGACATTTACCCCCTCCATAAATCTTCATCCGCGAAGCCAAGCCAAAGAATATACTTCAAGAGAGCTGGTCAGTCCTAAATTGGCTGTCATGCTTTAAATTTAAAATTATTACATTTAAAAAATTCCACAATGACTGTGGGGTGGAAAATGTTTTAAAAGGACGAGAAGAGTCTTCTCAAAAGTCTTTCAACAGCACATCTCGTAATCTATTTTTTACAAGGTTAGCACTGTGTCCAATCCAATCCTTCAGAGATGAGGATTTAATGCATGCAGTGCAACATGATTCAATAGACTTTTTAACTCCATTTGTTTGAATGATTTTTGAACATTAATTCTTTTTCAAATCCCCTAAAACATTTTAACACATCTAATTGGTTATTGGCGGGGCAGACTCAGTAGGCTGAATAGCCTATTGCTGCTCCTGTGTAAGGCATGCTGGTCAAGAGATGTGGAAAGTGATGGACACTTTAAAGCAGTGGTTCTCAACCTTTTTCTTTCCACTCACATCCCACTTCAAGTAACCCCTATGCCATCGGTGCTCTATGATGAGTAAGGGATTGTTTAAGGTGGGGTGTGAGTGGGAAGGGAAGGTTGAGAATCACTGCTCTAGATCCAATGGTTTCTGAAATATTTTCCTTGAGAAAAATTGTCATTGGCCCATTTCCTTTGGAGCTCTGAAACCCTGCACATAACGAGTCAATGAGGGACGATTAAAACAGTGGTTTTCAAACTTTTTCTTTCCGCCCACCTTAAACAATCCCTTACTCGATGGCTTAGGGATTACTTAAAGTGGTATGTGAGTGGAAAGAAAAAGTTTGAGAACCACTGCTTTAAACTGAAATGGTTTGATATAACAATGGCTAGTCACCAGAATGGTCACTTGGACTGACAAATGGTTTTCGCCCTGGACAACTAACTCTGTTCCTCTTCCCCTCTCCTCGGATGCTGCCTGACCTACTCAGTGTTTCCGACGAGTTTTGGCTTCTATTTCAGATATTCCCCAGCCGCAACCCTGACTTCTGGTTTCATATTTGCTTTTTCTTCCATATTTATCTATGAGATAATTTCACAGACACATATCATGCCAAATTTCACACCTTATTTTTCAGATTAAAAAAATGTGGCCCACTCTTTTTATGTAAATCAGTTTGAGTGAATGTAAGTGCAGATTCTCAGTGAGAAATTGTTAGTTTCAGTTGAACCAACTAAGTTTTAGGTCTCTGCTATCGTAGATGTTGGTCGTACAAATGTATTTTTGACTCAATTTGGTGGGTGATTTAGTTTTGTCAGAATCAAAGTCAGATTAGTTAATTTGAACCACAAATGAGCAAACTATATAAATTTGAATGTATTTTATTTAATGATCACCTGTCAGTTTATAATGAAATTCTGTCCAGTAAGTGAAACGGTTAGCAGAAGGCTGTTCCAGCGCTGTCACAAGCCAGCGACCCGGGCTGTACCTTCTGCCTGTGCCTGTGTGGGGTTCCTCCCACCTTTCAAAACATTTGGGGGGGAGGGGGTGAGTGGTAGGTAGGTTGATTTGTTGTGATTCGCCGGCAAGGGCTCGTGGGCCAGAAGGTCCTGTTACCGTGCTATAGGTCATAAACGAAAAGTGGAGCAGTATATTCATACAGGGGTCAGAGTGTGGCCGGTGAGATTTCAGATCAGATCTCATCTACTAGACGATGCTGACCATTCATTTTACTCCAGTGTGGGGAGCAGATTATTTCTAGTGGCGTGCTTTCATCAAATGTGGTGGCCATTTTGCACCATTGTACTTTCACGTACTACCTTCTGTTCATTCTTGGGATAACCGCCTATGAAAGTGCGTTGTGTCACAATTCCATCCTTGGTGGGTTTACCACGGGCAAAAGTGAGGCTCCATTAAACTTGTGAGTTGGACATCTGGGAAAAGAAGGGGAAAACCTAACATGGTGATTGATTAATGCTGATAAGAAGACACTTTCCTTATTCTAATGTATCCTAATTTCAAAGTATCATCTTCCAAAAGCATGAGCTACGATATTCTGAATTTCTTTAATCCAACAAATCAAACTCTGTGGTTGTTACTTTATGTAGCTTTTTAATTTGTTGCTAAACATTTTGCGTAGCTTTTCATGAAGACTTTCATAATGATGAATAACAAGGCATTTACTGAATAGTGAGATATAAAACGTATATAAAGAAGCTCAAGCTTTAAAGAGATTCACAGAAAAGTATTTAAATAGATGCAAAAATAAAACATTCAAAGAAATATTTCACATGCTCACGCTTCCTTTACATCTTGTCGGTGTAATGAGCAAGTCGTTAGTCTGGGCGGATATGACATCATAGTCACTATGGTAACACTACAAACAATAGTTCTCTTAAAGAGACAGGCACAAAATTAACTTAGAGTTAAAAAAAAACCAGCAAGGCTTTAAAAGCAACTGTCCACGACAAGTGGCAGGGAATACAAGAGCAGGGATGTGATGTTGCGAGTTGATAAAGCACTGGTGAGACCTGATTTGGAGTATCGTGAGCAGTTTCGGGCCCCTCATCTAAGAAAAGGACGTGCTGACGTCGGAGAGGGTTTCAGAGGAGGTCCACAAGGAGGATTCCGGGAATCTAAAGGGTTATCATTATGAGGTGTAATACTCGTTGGAATTTAGAAGGGAGGGGGAAGCATCTCATTGAAACATTTTGAATGTGGAAAGGCGTGGACAGAGTAGATGTTGCAAGGCTGCTTCCCATGGTGGGAGAGTCTAGGGCAGGAGGCCCCAACTTCAGGGTTGAAGAGCGTCCACTTCGAACAGAGATGCGGAGGAATTTCTTCAGCCAGAGGCTATCCGGCACCAATGTAGTTTGGTGGATGCCGGATAAGTGAATTTGTCGGTTGCTTGAGATTGCGTGTTGCATGGATTGGTGAACTAACCGCAAGGGAGCGTCAATTTTAAACTTTAGTATTTTTTTTTAACTCTATAGTATTTATTTTATGCAATTATTTTTTAATGCCGGTTTCTTGAATTCCAGATAATGGTAATTTATTTGAGGTCTAACACTCAATAAATCATGGTTTGATATCAGTGTTGGATGGCAAAGGCTTTTGACTTGATAGTTCTCGATTAAGCCCTGCCAAGCTATTCCAATAAATCAAGATGCTATTTCTTGCAGTACTGCAAACATTTTATTTTCAAGTGCTGATCCCTGTAGATTTAAAACAATACTGCATGGGAAATAATAATTGAGACATAAAAATGAATAAGCCACATTCAACTGCAGGGGAGAACTGAAGAGCTGCTCTGCTCTGATGATGACAGGAACGTGGCTCCAGAACTCAGCGACCTGGCTAGATGGCCTTATTTCCCTCAGGGCAGACAGAGATGTTTCTGCTTCTGCCAAGACTCGAGAGGAGTGCATTTGCTTAATTGAGAACTGGTGCACAAAGTAAAGTCCTACTGCTCACGGGTAAAAGGAACGAAGTTCACAGGGAGATCAGGACGTGGCTGGGGACGGGACCTTGGTCGGTGGTAAGGAAATGCAGACCCGCCTACCTGCCCAGGGAGTCCACGCTGACTGCCGCAGTTTATGCCCCACCTTCGGTGAATGAAGGTGAACCGATGAAGGAGCTGTGAAGCCCAGACGTCCCAGCCTGATGGGACTTCAACCACACCAACCTGAACATTGTTCTACTATAGTTTCAACAGCAAGTCAACGTCACCACCAGAGGAGAGAACACTCTGGAATGTGTATGAAAAGCTGCTCCCACCTTTAATCATATATTAGACTGTAGGTGACACTTTCCAAGTTCTAGTAATTTTCAACTCCAGGACATGTCATCTTCCAAGAAACGTAAGCTTCGATATTCCGAATGACAATCTTATCACTCCGAAAAACCAAACTTCGTAGTTGCAGCTTTACATAGTCTTTAATTAGTTGATATAACCATTTTGCATAACTTCACATCAAGATTTTCATAAAGATGGATAAACAAAGAATTTGGCTATATTTAAAAACATATCGATAAAATAAATAATATGATTAAGACAAAGAATTTCGAGGACTTTCTCCATGGCTCTTCAAAGAATGAGACACAAACTCTCCGTCCGCCCAGATATTACAACATATGACGTCATAGTAGCTATGGTAACACTACACCAACAATCTTTCTCAAATGGATAGTCATAGAATTAACAAAAATCAAAAACACAAGGCTTTTAGCCTTGACACAGACCACTGGTAAAACGAACGAAGTTCATAGGGAGATCAGGATGTGGCCGGGGACGGGACCCTAGTCGGTGGTAACGAATTCCGTAGAATAACCACGTACTGTCTGAGAAAATATTCTCCTCATCTCTGTTCTGCAGGGATGTCCTTTTATTCTGATGCTTTGCCCTCTGGATCTAGACTCTCCCAGTACTGTAAACAACCTCTTCACGTCCACGCTATCCAGCCTTTCAATATTCAGTGGGTTTCAATGAGAATCCCCCCTTATCCCTCTAAACCAGTGGTTCTCAACCTTTTTTTTTCCCTACTCACATACCACCTTAAATAATCCCTATGCCATAGGAGCTCTGTGATAGTAAAGGATTACTAAAAAAAAGTTTGCAAACCAGTTTTAATTGACTCATTATGTGCACGGTTTTAGAGCTCCAAAGGAAAATAGGCCTACGACAATTTTTCTCAAGCAAAATATTTCAGTAACAATTGGGTCTAGAGCAGTGGTTCTCAACCTTTCCACTCACATCCCACCTTAAACCATCCCTTACTAATCACAGAGCAGGACATCCACAACTGATTCCTTCAGATCAGCCAATCCAGTGTCTTGCTGACGAAACTTGTCCCTTCAGGGTTCGCCAGATGATAACCTCTTTCTTTCAGATCTCCACAAAGTTCCTTTCTGTTTCTCTTATTCGACATTAGACAGCCAGTCCTCTCCTCTTGCTTTGACCAGGCCATCTTCCAAATGGGCTTGCCAGCTTGTCCTGTTCCAGTCCCAGCTGCTTCTGCTGGCTGTAACACTGGACAAGTAATCTCTGTGCCTCTCTCTCTCTCTCTCTCTCTCTCTCTCTCTCTCTCTCTATCTCTCAGACAGAAAGCCTGCTTTTTATTCTCTCTGCTTGCAAAACCACATGACCCTCTTACAACAGCAAGCTCTCTTCCAGACAGCAGCGGCTCCAGCAGGCTCTTTCATCTGTTGCCTTTGGTAAACTACGATCCATTAGCGAAACCTCTTGAGTACTCTTCAAAGCTCTTGCAAAAGCTGTGTAGCTGATATGTCCAGCATGGGGCAGAGCTCCAGTATTTCAAATAAGATTTGTTTTAAAGTGTTTGTATGTGACCTACTCTAACAAACCTTTGCCAATTTATCTCCCAAAAACATATCAATATACTCAGTCACACTCTCAAATGACATTAACTCTTTTCTGCCTCTTCTATCTCGCCCCAATGCAACAAAATAACAAACAATGCTAAACAAAACTTTGTGTTCATATAGTCACCTTTTCATCCACTGTAGCTTGGCAATGAGTTCTGATGACTTATCTTATTGCTGGCCTGTACTTAAACCAATGTCTGTGATGCTTCATTCCTCAAAGATAAATTAGCAGTTGTTAGGTTTGGTAAATAAATATACAACTCCTTAGCTCCTTTCAAATTCTATTTCTGCAATTTAAGGGTTCCTTTTCAAAACCGGCAAAAAAAATCACGTAAAATAAATAGGTTTAAAAATATGGAAGTTTAAAATTTACACGCCTTGCTGTTAGTTCGCCAACAACGCTTCTCAAGCAACTGGAAGATATACTTATCCGGCATTTACCAATCCCCATAGGTGCTGGATAGTTTTTTTTTACTGTACATTAAAAATGTATAACTTTTGTCTGGCGTAAGGCAAACGGAGAGTCACCTTGCGCATTGCCCAGTGCCCCCAACAATAGGAAAAAGAGAAACTAAAGAGGGTCCCTTCAGAGACACTGAGTGTCCATGGATTCACCTCCAGCACAGACCATTGACAACGTGAGGACCAGATCCAAACCTCTGATATGATCAGGAAGCCTTCAGCGCTCAAGGCCCTTTGGGAGCCTTTCTTGCCCTCAGCAACCTCTCAAACCCTGGTTCTGACAGCTGGTTACGTATCTCACTCCAGCAGAGCGTAGTGCCCACCGGTTTCTATCGTACCAGCGCCCAAGAAGAGTGTTTTGAAAGGCTGGTGGTGAAGCCTATCAGTTCCTGTCTGAGCGGTAACATGGAAACATTCCAGTTTGCCCGTCATCGTAACAGGTCTGTGGCAGATGCTGCCTCACTGTCCGTGGAACACCTGTACAGCAGGATGCTCTTTATCGACTACAGTTCGGCATTTTAACACCATCATCGCCTCAAAACTGATCAGCAAATTCTAAGGCCTGGGAGTTAACGCCCCACTGTGTAATTAGATCATGGATTTCCTCATCTCCAGATCACAGTCAGTGAAGATTGGTCTGAACAACTTCTCCATAATCTCCATCAGTACCGGAGCACCACAGGGCTATGTTATCACCCACCCTGTTCTACTCATTTTACATCTACGACTGTGCAGCTCGGTACGACAATGACACCATCTACAAATTTGCCAATGATACCATGGCAATGGGTTGTGTAAAGGAAGGGGATGAATCAGCATCAAGGAGGGAGATTGGAAACTTGGCTGAATGGTCCACCAACAACCACCTCGCACTCAATGTAACCAAAACTAAGTAACTGATTTTTGACTTCAGGAAAGAAAAGCCAGAGGTTCACAATCCAGTGATCACTGAAATCAGAGGTGGAGAGGGTAAGCAAATTTAAATTCTGGGGATTCACTGTCTCAGAGGATCTTTCCTGGACCCAGCACACCAATGGCACCATGAAGAAAGCACGTCAGCGCCTCTACTTCCTCAGGAGCTTACGGAGGTTTGGTATGACATCGGAAACCCTGGCAAATTTCTACAGTGGTGTGGTGAAAAGTGTGCTGACCGGCTGCATCACGGCCCGGTATGGGGACACAAATACCCCCCCGAGCGTAAAGCCCTCCAAAAAATAGTGGACGCAGCCCAGGAAATCACAGGCAAAATCCTCCCCACTACATCTACGGGAAACGCTGCCGTCGGAGAGCACCAGCAACCATCAAAGACCTTCAACACCCAGCACACGCTCTGTTCTCACTGCTGCCATCAGGAAAGAGATATCGGTGCCACAAGACTTACCCCATCAGGTTCAGGAACAGCTGCTACCCCTCCACCATCAGATTCCTCCACAACAAACTCAATCAGGGTCTTATTTAAGGACTCTTATTTTCGCACCTTAGCATTTTTATTTTTGTTCCCTCTGTTTTGCATAGTTTGTTTACATTTATTATCTGTTTACATGTTTTGCGCTGTGGACAGTTTATTGTTTGCGCTGCCATTTAGTGGTAATTCTGCCACACCCGCAGGAAAAAGGAATCTCAGGGTTGTGTGTGATGTCCTGTATCTACTCTGACAATAAATCCGGTTCCCATAAGCTAGTCTTTGGCTTGCAACCTGTGTGAGTCATTCAGCCAATCTCGCCGAGTAATCATCGTGGCGGAATGAGCTCCCCTGATGGAAACTGCGCTAAGTTACCATAAAGGTCACGCACAAAGAAAGATCGGACAAGAACAGTAAAGTCACAAGAGCAAAACCCATGGACTTCTAGGGCTATTATTGCCTTTCCCATGAAACAGGAATCTAATCGTGAATGGGCATTAACGTGCCTGACATAACACGAAAATACATCACTGAATTTAGACCAAATGTTTCTTTGTAAGTTTCCATAGTTACCACCTT
The DNA here is from genome assembly GCF_036971445.1 of Narcine bancroftii. Taxonomy (NCBI): domain Eukaryota; kingdom Metazoa; phylum Chordata; class Chondrichthyes; order Torpediniformes; family Narcinidae; genus Narcine; species Narcine bancroftii. Next base: position 15,878,572 of record NC_091479.1, on the reverse strand, counting down.
TAGTCCTCCACTTCTGAAGCTTCCCTGTACAATGCCCGGTTCTGGAAGACATAATTGGATTTGAGTCGCTTTCATGTTTCCAACTATAATCCACTCACTGTGACCCACTTCGGGAGAATGAAAGATCAGTAACTTTTTTCAAACTTTTTAAGATCTTGGATGCTGACAACACATTTCCGTGTTGAAATGTGTGAAACCCAATGTATGGGTAGCATGGTCCCGCAAACATCTCACATGGGTCATCCATTCACAACCATTGTTTTGGCTATGGCCACCTTTGGACTCTGCTCAAAGTTTATGGGCCCCCTTCCCCGTGACGCCGTCAAGTTTTGGGTTCTTCCGTGCCTCTCTCTCCGACGGACATAAAAGATATGTTAAGTGAGGTGTAAAGAAAACAAGGCTTTAACTTGGTTAACATAACTGAGACACACTGAGCACAAATTTTCGTACAGGTGATCCTCAACTGACGATGGGGTTGCGATCTGGCCCTCCCATCGCAAGTCGAAAAAGTTGTAAGTCTGAAAAGGGCAGTTGGATCACTGTGGGGACCGACACGAGGCTGTGGAGAATGGGTGGGGCAGTGGGATCAGTGTGGATACTGACACGAGGCTGTGGGAAGAAAGCAAGGCAGTGGGATCAGTGTGGTGCTGTGAGGAGAAAGCAGGGTAGTGAGATCAATTTGAGGGCTGAAATTGGGCCATCGGGAGAGAGTGGAGCAGTGGGATCTGTGTGGGGACCAACATGGGGGTGTGGTGAGAGAATGGGGCAGTGGGATCACTGTGGGGACTGATACGAAGCTGTGGGGAGGGGAGTGGGGCAGGGAATCAGTTTGGGCTGTCAGGAGAGAGCGGGGCAGTGGAATCAGTGTGTAGACTGACATGGGGGTGTCAGGAGAGAGCAGGGAAGTGGAATCAATGTGTGGACTGATAGTGCTGTCGGAAATCACTTAAAATTTGAAATACAGTCTGGATTTGAGCCATCGTCACTAAAAAATCATGTTGGATCATCACAAGTCGGGGACTATCTATCTGCTCGGAAATCCTCCAAGTTCTAGATCATCTGTGTCACAATTTAAGCAAATAATTCGAAGAACCATAGAACATGGCAGCACAGAAACAGACCCTTCAGCCCTTGTAGTTTGTGGCAAACTATTCTGCCTCGTCCTTTAGACATACAGTATGCTAGCAGGTCTTTCCAGCCCATGAGTCCGTGCCACCCAATTAATCTACAACCTCCTAATGGTTTGAAGGGTGGGAGGACACTGGATCATTTGGCAGAAACCCACTCCTTTCGGACAGCTCCCATCTTCACCAAACTTCAGAGAACGTTTACTTTTTACAATTTTAATCTTATTTATTTTCATTTTTACTTCTTCATTTTCCTCCATTTTTTTTGCCGGTTGCATGAACGACAACAGATATTGGAATCTAGAACAAGCAATGCACATTTAGAGGAACACAGTGGGTCAAGCAGCGGTAAGTGCCACGCTCTTACAGCGCCAGTGACCCAGGTTCAAATCCCGCGCTGTCCGCAAGGAATCCGTGTCTGCATGGGTTCCCTCCGGGTGCTCAGGTTCCCTCCCATCTTCCAAAAATGCACGGAGGAGGATTGCAGGTTAATTGCACGTGATTGGGTTGTAACAGGCTCTTGGGCCGGAAGGACCTGTTACCGTGCAGCACGTTTACCTTTTTAAGTTTTGGATTGGAACCCTTGCTCGAGACTTGATTCTCCATTGAAGGCACCCAAACCAACACACTTAATTGATCATTCCTGCCCATGGATTCTGCCTGATCTGCTTTTTTTTCATTCATCACCACTTAGTGGTAATTCTACCTGGCCCGCTGGGTAAAAGAATCTCGGGGCTGTATGTGATGTCATGTATGGACTCTGACAATAAATCTGAAATCTGAGTCTGTCAAGCTCGCTGCTTGCTTAAATTCGTAGCGGCTAGCCCCTCAAACACCCTTCCCCTTTCTAACATTTCACTTTATTTCCTCCGTCTTTAGATATAACACAGTTCCGCTGTGCTCAGCTGATTGCTTCCCGAAGAAACTATTTCCTATCTCAACCCTATTCATTACAATAATTTAGCTGATTGTCGGCATCCTGTAAGCACTGCTATGACTAGCTAAAATGCTTGGCTTCTTGTCTCCAGCAGCGGGTGGTGGGAGTTCATTTTGACAACTCAAGTGAGACGCAACAGCAATTAGATTTTGCCTTCTATCAATCTCAGCTACCAAGCAATGAAATGTAAAAACACCAATTGTGTTCTAAGTAGAGTGTTGGGTATGTGTGGTGCTTGAAGTTTCTGAACTTAGGTCCCCAGCACGTCAAACAGTGGTTCTCAACCTCTATCAACCTAAGGCCCACCTGGACTCTGGCCTAATGTACCATGGCCCAGTATTGGTAATGATGGAGCAATATTTTCAAGTCAAAGGGAGCTCTGCAAGAAACACATCTTTATCTAATGTAAAGTTTTTTTTTAACCAAAGATTCACATGGAAACACACTGTGGCCCACTGGTTGAGAACCACTGAGAGTTATGCCTGCCCCATTGTATTAAGTATTAGCAAATGGCTTCTGTTCAAAATACATACTCACTCTTTCTAATTTTAAACTTTTTATGGCCATTACCTACAGCGGTGGTTCTCAACCTTTTTCTTTCCACTCGCATCCCGCTTTAAGTCATCCCTATGCCATCAGTGCTCTGTGATTAGTAAGGGATTGCTTAAGGTGGGATGTGAATGTTGGGAACCACTGCTCCAGACCCAATTGTTACTGAAATATTTGGCTTGAGAAAAATTGTCATCGGCCCATTTCCTGAAACCGTGCGCATGAGTCAATGAGGGACGATTTAAACTTTTTCTTTCCACCCACATCCCACCTCAATGGGCCAAATGGCCTCCTTAAATTCAAATTGTATTTGCAACACGGTAGAAGCCAATCCCAGCCATATAAACAGATGCTGCCCAATTATATGCAAATTAATCTACAACCACAGTATGTTTTGAAGGGTAGATGGAAACCAGAGGACATGGAGAAGATCCAAGTAGGCACAGGGAGAACGTATAAACTTGCAGAGAGCAAGTTTATTGCGGTTGCTATGATAGCTTTGTGCTAGCGACTACATTAACCATACCGCCCGCTCCCACATCGCAATTAACATGAAGCAATCGACGGAGGTTGAATGGCGGAGCGGGGTTGATGGGAGAGCTGGCAACGATTCTGTGGGCACCTTCTTTGAGGAAAAACACCTCTTCTTCTGACTGGGCACCCTCCAACTTTTCTGGCTCCCCCCCCCCCATCCCCTTCTTCCCCCATCCATTTCCCGTCTCCTTCCGCACACACACGATAAGTTCTCACGTAGTCCCTTCTCATTCAATTAACACCTTTTGTTGGTCCGGATTCCTCCCCCATTGTTTGAATTCTGAGACTTTCTGATATATCCTGCCTCTCCCTATTCTGATTGTTTCTCGTCTTGAAGAAACGTCGGCAATACATCTTTGTCCCGTGTAGATTCTGAAACGAGCAGCTGAGTCCTTCCAGCATTTTGGTGTCTACAGCCTATTGTGTTTCACTGCTTTGTGAAAAGAACGAAGTTCGGCCATTACCTGATTCAGCTCGTGAATAGCGTGCTGTTTCATATAAGTGCGTTCCACATAATTTTTAAGCACTGTTTACTTTGTTCTGTCCCATCACTTATTGAACAATGCAAAAGTGGCAATATTTCAGTGGAATGGCTTGTATGTTTACGAGGCATTTTTTTTACTGAGAGTGCAGTAATCTGTGCAATAAATGTTTGGCTATGAAGAAGATGTGAAGTTTAATGATGAAGATATTTACAGTGTTACATCATAGACCAGCAGCAGTAGAAATTCACGAAGACAATAATATTCTATTAATAATGACTAATAACATAACGTCGTACTTAAATCTAAACTTAACTCCAACTATACTCAAATGTGTATGTGTTTGTGGATTACACAAACCATTACAGCTTAGGCACAATTCTGAAAAGTCAATTCAAAGTTCAGTGTTAGAAACCCCGTGTTGAAACTCAGAACTTTGAAACTGTTGTTCAAACGTAATTATACAGTGGGTGAGACACTGAGTCATCAGACTTCTCAAAACTCACAAATCCTTATAGAGTTGCTTCCAGGGATGGGTCCTTTCGAATGAATAATGGTCACAACTCCCCTCTTCCTTGCGGAGGGGAAATGAAACTTGTGACTTCCACGAACCCAGACAAGGGTTAAACAAAATGATCCAAATACAGGAATGATCCTGTTTCCTTTACCCAGACATGAGTAAATCAAAATGACCATTACAATGGTCACAGTGGCCCACTGTTATCCCCTGAAGAGGAGAGAACAGCAGCAGTGTCCAACTCACACAATGTTACTTCATTTCTGTCTTCAGATAATTGGCAGTGAACCTCAATGCTGCAATCACGTGGCTTGCTTGATCAATACTGGTTTCAGTTTCAATTTACCAAAAGCATGAGTCATAAACATATGACTTTTTATCTGAACAGATGTCTTCTCCTTAGGTAAACCATCCATTCTTATAGTTTTAGTTGAAAGCACTAACTCTGTTTATGGCTTGGACTTAAGTACAAAATGTTGTTATGAAATCTGTGAGGGTCTTGCACCCTGTTCCAACCCCCTACATTAGCTCACTATAAAAGAACAGAAGCCTGCAACAACTGCAGTATCGTTGGAAACAATTTGCTGGCTTTTATCTCTCTTTACCCAAAAACAGATGGCTTCCAAGTAAACTGACATTAATTGACACTTGTTCCTTAGCAGTTACCTCGTCACCCCCAGAGCTGATAAATGCTCAAGTAGTTGTGACAATTCATCTAACTGAGAGAAACACATCTATTGTAGAACATAAGAAATGAACATGGAACCATACAGCTCAGTGCAGGCCCTTCAGCCCATGATGTTGTGCTGACCCATATAAATGTACCCAACAATCTAAACCAGTGATTCTCAAACTTTATCTTTCCACTCACAAACCACCTTAAGTATTCCCGATGCCCTAGGTGCTCTGTGATTAGTAAGGGATTGCTTAAGGTGGTATGTGAGCAGAAAGAAAACATTTGAAAACCACTGTTTTAATCGTACCTCATTGACTCGTTATGTGCACCGTTTCAGAGCTCCAAAGGAAATGGGCCAATGACAATATTTCTCAAACAAAATATTTCAGTAACAACTGGGTCGAGAGCAGCAGTTCACAACCTTCCCTTCCCACTCACACACCACCTTAAGTAATCCCTTACTGATCACAGCACATATGGCACAGAGATTACTTAAGGTGGAATGTGAGTGGAAAGAACAAGTTTGAAAACCACTGATCTAAACTTTCGAGACCTCACACCTCTCTTCTTCTTGTCTATAAAATATCTCTATTGTACCAGCCTCCACCACCATCCTGGCAATGCATTCTAGGCACCCACAACTCTCTGTGTAAAGAATTTACCCCTGTTGTCCCCGTTAAACTTTCCTCCCCTCACCTGATGTCCTCAGGTATATGCCACCGTCAACCTGGGAAAAAGGCGCTGACTTTATCTATGCCTCTCAGAAGACCTCTATTAAGTCACTCCAAAGAGAAAAGCCCCAGCTCTGCTAACTTTACCAACTTGGCCAAAGACCCCACCTATCACCCCCACCCCCCCCCATCTGTGGTAGAAGTAAAAAAAAACCGCGTATTTTATGGAGCAAAGATAAAGATACATCACCAACATTACAGGCTTGAGCCCTTCATCAAGGTATGAGCAAAATGTAGGCAGGCGCTCGAGAGGAGAGGGGCAGGGGAAGGAGCACGGTCTCACAGGCAGGAGGTGGATGAGGGAGGGCGGGCGCACTAGCAAACGGGGGGGAGGGGGGAGGATGTCTCTGTGAATGGAGGCGGAAGGGGGTGGAGAGCAGGAGGGAAGATGGGGTAGGGGAAGAAGGTGAGTGGTCCAGCAGAAGTCAGAGAAGTCAACGTTGAAGCCATCCGGTTGGAGAGGGCCCAGATGTAATTTTAGGTGTTTCTCCTCCAATTTATGGGTGGATTTGGCTTGACAGTACGTAAGGCCAAGGACAGCCATGTCGGTGCGGGAGTGGGGCGCTGAATTGAAATGGGTGGGCAGTGGGAAATCCCCGTCATTGGTAACTACCGAACTTCTCTCCGATGTAGGGAAGGCCATAATGTTCAGTGTTAGTAGATCCTCTTTTTAATAAGCTTGCAGTTCCATTCAATCTGTGCACAATGCATGAAGAAAGGGAAAATGTGTTTGTGTAAGTAAGTAGAATTTACGGCGCTAGTGATTGGGACAGGACCTGGGTTTGAATCCCGCGCTGTCTGTAAGGAGTTTGCACGTTCTCCCCGTGTCTGTGGGTTTTCTCTGGGAGCTCCGGTTTCCTCCCACTCTTCAAAAATGTACTGGGGTGTAGGTTCTTTCTTTCTTCTTTGGTTTGGCTTCGCGGACGAAGATTTATGGAGCTGCAGGCTCGTTGGTGACTGACAAGTCCGATGCGGGATGTAGGTTAATCGAATGGAAAATGGGGCAGCATGGACTCGAAGGGCTGATTTGGCCTGTTACAGTGCTGTACCATCTAATTTAAATTCCAGCTATCCCTCCTGCAAAAGATTTGGACATTAACTGACAGCCACGGAATTGGCTTTTTCATGTACTATGTGTGTTTCCATTCTAACAGTGGCTATCTTATTTGTTAAACATTGGGAATGTCCCAAAAGGGATGGAAGAAGTGCTGTGTCCACACAAATCTTTATTTCTGGCCTTTGAACATGTGGAATATAACTCGGGTCAGTGACAGAGGAGCTCCGCGCATTGGCCATGTTTCAGTTTGATTGGTTCTGTGTTTAACAAGGCATCTCTGTTTAATTGCAGAGGATGATGTGAAAGGGAAGACAGAAGTGAGGACAGGTAAGCTAACAAGCAGTCGCGGAGACGCTGTTATTTTCACATTGTGTTGTAGAAGCACCGCTCCATAACCCCGCCTCAGTCACAGCACGGAGACTGTCCATTCGGATCTCAGATTTAGCGTCCGAGTACATACATGACATCACAAACAACCCTGAGATTCTTTTTCCCTGCGGACGTGGCAAAATTAGAGCCAAAGAAAAAACTGAATACAAGGTACACATGCAAAGAAATATAAACGAACTGTGCAATACGGAGAGGGAAAAAAATATGAAGGGCACAAGAGTCTTTAAATTGAGGTTGTTGTCGAGGAGTCTGAGGGTGGAGGGGCAGCAGCTGTTCCTGATCCTGGTGGGCCAAGTCTTGTGGCATCTTTCCTGATGGCAGCAGAGAGGACAGAGCGTGTGCCGGGTGGTGAGGGTCCCTGATGATCCCTGCTGCTCTCAGACGGCAGCTTTCCCTGTTGATGTTCTCGACGGTGGGGAGGGTTTTGCCTGTGATGTCCTGGGCTGTGTCCACTTCCTTTTGCAGGACCTTATGCTCAGGGGTATTGGTGTTCCCCCATACCAGACCCTGATGCAGCCGATCAGCATATTTTCCACCGCGCATCAGTCGAAATTTGCCAGGAATTTCCAATGTCATACCTAACCTCTGCAAACTCCTGAGGAGGTGTGTATAGTGGGGTTCCCTCATTTCACTCAGCCCCTGATTTATAAACCACCTCCCCTAGTTCCAGCCTCTCCAGTGGTTTCCCCCTCACGCACACTCTCCAATCTAGTCACTGCACGTCAACAACAGAGTGTGATGACATTCAGTGAACCAAATCAGGTTGATGAGCCTACTTACCCGAGAGAGCGCCTTTTAGTTCACCCTTAAGCTCAGACTTTGAGAAAATTATGGTCACATGAGATGATTACCTCCAGCAATCTACAAAATGTTAATTTCCTTCACCTTTAAAGAATCCACTTACAATTTCACTGGAGCGGAGACATTTGGTGGAGACAGTCTGTTTATGTGTTCAAAGCAAATAGGGGGGAGAAGGCAGGGGAATGGGGCTGAGGGAGAGATTGGATCAACCAATGATGTATTAGAGATGGGACTCAATGGGCCGAATGACCTGCATATCAGAAGATTGCAGGTTCGAGTCCTGCCACAGTCACTTTTTGGGGCAGGGCAGTTAGTTGCAGCACCAGCGATCCTGGTTCAAATCCGGTGGTGCCTGTAAGGAGTGTGCACGTTCTGCCTGGGTTTCCTCCAGATGCTCTGGATTCCCCCGTCCTTCAAAAACATTCCAGGGATGTTGGTCAATTGGGTGGAATTGGGCGGCATGGGCTCGTGGGCCGAAAGAGCCTGTTACCGTGCTGTATGTCTAAATTTTTTTTAAAAAGTAAAATGGTGGCGTCTACTGCCGCAGTGCCGCTAAATCAACGCACCAGATGCGGTAGTTGGTCAGCAAAAAACTTTATTCAGACTTGCCTCACTTTTTAAAATCACTTCCGGCCCGGACATCCAGGACCAGAAGTGATGTCATCGGGGCCCCTGCGACACGCATGAAGGGCTTAAAATGGAGATGACGAGCGCCCCGCATCATCTTGTAGGTGAACACCTAACTACCTAGTGCCATGCGATTTGGTCCGCAGCATCGCGCGGCCGTTCGGCTGACTGCGCCAGCGGCGATCAGGCCCGCGGCTGTTTGGCCAGCTATGTTACGCGGCTACCCGGCCCACTACAAAATAGCAGTTATTCTTGTGGAGGTGGATTATTAGTGGGGACTTTGTTTATGTTATCAGTACTGAGAGTGACAAGGGAAAGAATCAATTTCAAAGCAAATGTTAAATCAAATGGTGCAATAATTTGAAAACTACTGAATTATTAAAATGTATAATAATTATCCAAACTGATAGTATAAAAGTTAATAGTACTTAAAAGCAAGCATTTTAACATTTATTAGCAATAATATATATGTGTATTTTTCTGGATTAAAAATATGATTTAAAAATAAGTGGCTTCGATCCTCGAAGACCCCCACCACCCAGGCCGTGCCCTCTTCACTCGGCTACCATGGGGGGGGAAGGTACAGGAACCTAAAGTCGAGCAATTAACGGCACAAGGACGGCTTCTTCCCCGCCCCGCTGCCATCAGATTCCTAAATGAAGCAAAGACACTGCCTTACTTTTTGTGCGCTATTGTTTTTATATAAGATGGTTATAGTATGAATGTTTGAACTACGACGCCGCCGCAAAACACCGAATTTCGTGACAGTAAATCCTGATTCTGATGAATGCCCTGTGGTAGATTGGCATAACTGGAGAATGCCCCACTCCCCGATTGTCATAGAGCTGTAATCCTCAATTGATCATTACCTCATACCAGTGTTTCTCATTAAATATTTACTGTGCCTGCCAAATTTTGTTATGTCGGAACTTGGGAGCTAATGCCCTGTTTCTGGAGATGAAAATGTAAGCCTCTTGTTAAAGGAAACCTGACAGCAGTCGTCTCCAAAGGTCACCACTGTTTAATGACTCACACTGGTTAACAAGTGACAACTCTTGCGCAGATTGGGCAAACAGCGCAGAACGTATCAGTGTGGATGATTTCCGATTTGCTTTAAGCCAAAGCCTGACAAGGCAGAGGAAATGTTGGCTTCCTCTTTGCCCCTGCAAGCACCGAATACATATTTCTTTCAGTTTACTGCCCATGTTATATTCTAGCAGTGAATTAAAATAACAGAAATATCTGAGTTAGGTTAAACAGGTTAGGACTTTATTCCCTGGAGCGTAGAGGAATGAAGCGAGATTTGATAGAGGTACAAAATTATGAGGGGGATATGAGTGGCTTTTTCCACTGACGTACAAACCAGAGGACATGGATGAACGGTGAAAGGTGAAAAGTTTAAGGGGAACTTCTTCACACTAATAACCTGAATATGCCTGAGATTGTCCGATCCAGGAAGCCAAGCAGGCTCACGACTGGTCAGTACTTGGAGGGGCACCAGGTACTGAGGGGCGCTGGGCAAAGTACAGTAGCCAAAAGTTAAAGAATTTCATGCATATTACATTCTAAATGTAGAATTACATGACGATAATGGAACCTTTCCCTTTCCCAGAGAGGGTTGAACTGTTGAATGCAGGCTCAACGTTAAGAATTTGGACAGGTACGTGGATGGGAGGGGTATGGAAGGCTGTGTGGGGCAGAAAAACGGCACAGACTGGTGTGATAGTACAGATTCTATCACCAATGTGTCTATGTACAGATGGTAGTGTAAGATGACTGTGATTGGCTGAGAGTGTAGCCGCACCTACTGGCAGATCTTAAAGGATGGCTCCTAGCCAGACCAGGTCATTCTGGGCTGGTCGACCTACTTGTGATACGCTCCAGTCTTTTAGTTAATAAAAGCCTTGGTTTGGATCGACAAGTCTTTGGTTCTTTCGACACACATTACAACTGGAAAGGCCAAAGGGTCTGTTTCTGTGCTGTTCCATTAATGCAGAATACTTGATTTGTCTGTCTGCAAAGCTTTTGGGGATGTCGTGAAGGGGACCAAATGCAAATCTCTCTGGTCTTCACAAAAGCTGTTTGGCATCCAAAAGCAGATTGGAGCAGAGGGTGAAAGCTTTAAGCTCTGAACAGACAAATGTCTGCAAGTAACTTTGTTGGATGCAAATAAGTGAACATTCACTCAATGTTGTTTGAATACTAAATAATTTCCTGGATGCAAAGATCTCTGCAGTCTGGAAAGCATCTCACCCTATCAACGTCAACTACCCATGAACATAGAACGTTACAGCACAGCTTTCTCTTCTGTTTATCATCCCATAAGGATGAAGATGGTTCCTTTCAGCCAGTTTGTGGGGTTTACACCCCACTCCTCAGAAAAGAACAGCGTATGCATGATTGGATTTTAGGAGAGCTGGGGGGAGGGGGGTTGCACAGGTCCAGACTCACCCTCTCGACCTCCCCGCCCGGATCCAGTGGCATGGTGAGGTCCAAGACGGCTGGGGGAAGTTCTGTTGCAGTGACTGGGTTTTGGTGCAAGGGACGCCCTCTCCGCGCTTCACGGCGCGTGTTCGCTAGACGACCGTTGACCCCACAAGAGGGTTCGTCCACCCTTTGGCAAGTCTTGTATTTTATTCTGCAGGATGTCTAGCCACCTTCCGCACCAGGCAAGCCTGGTGGGGGAGCTGGTTTAGTCCCCGACCACTCGATCATGGAACAGGTAGTCCTGGGTTACATGGTCCAAGAGAAACGCCCTAGTTCTGCTAACCTTTCCTCATGAGAATTATTTTTCCAATCCAGGCAACATCTTGGTGAATCTCCTCTGCCCCCTCTCCACAGCTTCCACTATAATGAGGTGATCAGAGCTGAACACAATCCTCTAACTGTGGTCTCATCAAAGATTTGTAGAGATCAACATGACCTCTCAAATCCCCCGATTTGAGCTTCAGTCAGTTGCCGGGGAGAGATGAGAAATAGGTGTGTTGCCGGCTGAGCTTTTAACAACACTTTTTCGAATCATCTATATGCAGTAAGACCCCTGTTATCAGGAAATCAAGAAACCGGCACCCTCAAGCAAGTGGCAAAAAAAAAAGAATTGCAGAAAATAAGGAGATGTAAAATTGGTACGTCTCGCAGTTTGTTTGCCAATCACACAACATGCAGTCTCAAGCAACCGGAAAATTCACTTACAGTACTTTTCCGAATATCTAAAATTGCTTAACCGAAATTCTCAGTTTTCCAAATTATTTTTCAGCGATGACATGTTGGGAAAAAAAAGATGTTTTCTTAAAGTTATGCATTTGTAAGTGGAGTCACATTGTTTTTTTTTTGATAAGAATTATTTCATGCTTGAAAAACTTTCTGTTTTTTTTTCTTGTTGTTTAACCACTGATGCAAGTATTCAGATGATGCCACTGGGCCTGCTTAAAGCAATTTCTCAGCTATTCGGAAAAATCTGGTTAACCGGAAAACATCCAATCCCAAGCATTTGGGTTAATCGGAAACGTTCAGTATCCGACATCTACCAATCCCTACAGGTGCCGGATACCAGGGATTTTACTGTGTTCTCCAATGGGCTTCACTGTCCTTTCAATCAATCACGTTTCACTCTCCCAATAAGGTCGCGACTGAATAATCCATTCTCACCTGCGACAATCGCGTGCATGTGTCCAGAACTGGGTCTTTTGAAGGAACTGCAAAGTATCCCGAATGGAAGAGATGAAGCGTTCCAAGTTTAAATGGATAAGTCCGTTAGCAAGCACCAAGTGCCAAGTTATAAATAGCAAGTTTGAACTCATTTATTTATTTGCGTTTTTTCCTCATTATGTCAACTGAAAAATTCTGACTTAAACCTTTCAAAAGCTTGAGAGCAGAATTGAAAATCAGTTTCCAGTTAATGGACCTGTTTGAACTCAGTGTGTGTGAGTCAGTAGTTTTTATTGATATGCATTTAGAATCCAAAGATTAACTTAAAGCGTATAAGATCCTTCCTATTTACCGTTTGCTGCTTTCATTTTCAATGGTCGATAAGCGAGAAGAGGAAGACACGCTGAACTGTGAAGAAACGATAAGCCAATTTGACTGTTAACTGGATTGGATTGAGGACAGGAAAAGCCTGCCATTGATATTAAATGGAAGCAATAGTGAAGGGAGGTGAGAGTCAAGCCGGATCAGACTCTGGGCACACGTGATTGGAAGATGACGGCACACTTAGGCCGGAGGCTCTGGTTCCCAAATGAAATTGCGGAAGGCAACCGCAGACCAGACCTTGTGTGATTGGCCCCAATCCATCTTGCTTACCGTGCCCTCCGAGGATGCCTACGTGTGCAAGAAACGGAAGGCCACAGCCAATTCCACAGATTCACCACCCTCTTCACCTTCAGTGGTTAGCGCAACACCTTTAAAAGCGCCAGTGATCAGGACGGGGTTGAATCCCACGCTGTCCGTGAGGACTTTGTACGCTCTCCTCATGTCTCCTTAGGTTTTCCCCAGAGGCTCCTGTTTCCTCCCACCGTTCGAAACATACTGGGTGTGGTAGGTTAATTGGTTGTAAATTGAATGGCACGGACTTGTGGCCCAAAATGGCCGTGCGGTATGTCTAATGTAACGGGCCCAAAGGACCCCAAAACCCAGCAGCAATATAAATTTACCAAGACAAATGGTTATTTAAACAAAAGTTGCTTTTAATTTTCTTTAAACATAAAAACAGGATTAAACTTTAACTTATTACTATTAACTTAACCTAACTTAACCCCCTTCTAATTTTAAGCACATGAGTATGTAATGTGTGTGTAAGTTCAGAAAAGTTCTTTGATTCACAGGCCAATCTCACTTCTCACTCCTACAAGTTCACTGGTATCAGGCAATTTTTATACTTATAAATTGACATTTATGAATTTCACCAGGCTTTGGTGCTTGAAAGGTAAATGGTTACCACTCAGGAAGGTTCTTGTTGGTTTTCAGAGAGAGATTTGCTGCTCGTTGGACACCCACAACTGATTCCTTCCGATCAGGCACGTCAGTGTCTTGCCAAAGAAACTTGCCCCATCAGGGTTTTCCAGACGATGAGCTCTTTCTTTCAGTTCACCACAGAGTTCCTTTCCTGTTTCCCTTATTTCAAGTGAAGCATTATACAACCAGTCCTCTCCTCTTTGACCCAGCTGAACTAAGAACTCACAACCTGTCTTCAAAATGGACTTTTTCCACAAGCTTGCCAGCTTGTCACGTTCCAGTCCCAGCTGCTGTAGAACTGAATTCATTCTCTCTCTCTCTCTGTGTGAGAAAACCACATGACCCTCTTACCACAGCAATCTGCATTCAGACAGACTGCGGAACCGGACCCAATCATCTGAGCCCGTTCATCTTTTGCTCTCCAAAACAATAATCTATTACTCCACAGCATGTCAAATTAATGCCTACTTGTGGAGTCCTTATCGGCATCCTTCAAAGTTTTTGCAAAGGCACCGGGAGCCTGGACTGTCTGGCTTGAGCAGAGCTCTGGCATTTTAAATGAGGTCTGTGTTGTGAAGTGTTTGTGTTTGTTTGTGACCTAAATAAAAAAAAACTCCACAATTTATCTGCTTTAAAGCATATCTATACACAATATGAAATATAACATAATCTGTCACCTTAAATTTAAATTTAAATCATCTCTGTCCTAAATCTACTACCTTGTATTTTGAGGCAATGTCCTCTAGTTCAGGTCTTCCCACCAATGGAAACCACTTAACTACCTCAATCTTATCTATTCCTTTCATAATTTTACACGCTTCTATAAGATCCCCTCTCATTCTTCTAAATTACAGGGAGTACTGCCCCAGGCTCCTCGTAGGCTACCCCCCTCCTTCTCTGGAATCAACCTGGAGAACCTCTGCACCGCCTCCAAAGCCAGTACATCTTTCCTCACGTTAGGAGAGCAGCTGCTCCCCCTCCACCATCAGACCCCTCAACAACAAACTCAATCAGGGACTCATTTAAGGACTCGTACTTGTGTGCTTTTTTGATTTTTTTTCTCTCTGTATTCCACAGTTGTTTACCTTTGTTTAGATGTGTACGTTGTGTACAATTTCTTTTTGAACTCTCAATAAATGGTCATTCTGCCTCGCCCGCAGGAAAAAGAATCTCAGGGTTGTATGTGATGTATGTACTCTTGATGATAAATTATCTGAAATCTGAAGTTTGTTCAGTGTAAGTACAGTATAGTATTTTTTGTCTTTTTAACTGTTTATTGTTAATGTAGGTGTATTGGTTAGGCATTGTAAGAGAAAGTCTCAAGCAACCGGAAAATACACTTATCCGACCGACCAATTTCCATAGGTGCCAGATACTAATAGTCCTTTTTTTTGGCCTTTGTAGTGATGAAACCCTTGGACAGCACTGAAGACAAAGAAGGTGGGTTTGCCTCTTCTCAGTTTTGAAGCCTCTTTGTGCATTTGGGCCTCCCTGAACCCTGTCGACAGCAGCCATTCTCAATTGTTTTTGTTTTGGCTGTGGCCTCCTTAAGATTCTGCTGACGGTTTATGAACCCCCTTTCCCTGTGAACCAGTCAAGCTTTTGGTACTTTCCGTACTTCTACTGACTCCGTAACAAAAACATGAACTATATTTACGTTATACAGGGGTGCAGGGCTGCTGGAGGTCATCGGAGCGCCGCTCCAGCACCTCACGGGCTTGTTCAGGGCAGTGGCGGCTCAATGCAGGATCAATGGCCATCATTGTTACCCGTAATCCCCCACACACCTGCCAGTGCCAGGGAAACGCGCATGCCTCTCGTGCCCGCCCCCACTGAGCAATATTCTTGTCATACCTGTTTCTTCCACAACTGGTTGTCCTACTTTGTAGTTCACTGTCAATTATACAACGCCCAACGTCTTTGGTGAGCTCCGGCACCTAAAATATTTGCACTGCACCCCTAATGTTATGTGATGTGAAAAGGAAAATAAGGTTTTACTTAAATGTGCTGTGGCCCCCCCAGAAGGTGCCGTAGTGTCCCCATTGAGAACAGCTGGTCCAGATGTTGCTCGAACATGGCTGCGATCGTATAGTAGCATGGCTTTAGGACAGCTAGCTTGGGACCTGCCTTCCTGATACTGGACATCGGATACAGGATGATGGCTCGAGGGTTACGATTGTCTTGTACCCAGCTGCTCTGTGGAAACTTGGGGCCAGACAACTTATCCTATTGTCCTATTCCTTGGCATTATCTTGGGTCGATTACGACACCACAGGTGGGTTTACCTCTCATCAAAGTTAGGCTTTCAAATGCAAACCTCCAAGTCCTGGAATCGTCACTGACCAGTCACCAAAGCTCAGGTTGAAGTAATGACACTGCCCTCATTTCACAACCATCTTCTTCACCGGTGAAGTCTTCCTTTAAAAAAGAGTAATTGTTTTTAGAAAAATTATTTTTGTTTGGGATCTTCTAAAATTGTTAATTATTCTCAGCATGGTTGTAATCTGTCAAGTTACCACTCATCTGACTTTGAGTTTTGTTAATTTCTGGGCAAAGACACATCTATTCCTGCCCTAACACCTTTGAGAAGGTGGTGGGGAACCGCCTGCGTGGCCTTGATGGTTTAATGTAACACGAAGCTCTGAGCTTGCCAATACCAGGAGACAAGGAAGAAGAGATTAATTGGTTTATTTTGCCTTCCTCTCCATGCAGAGAATTGTAGGGCAATGGCTCTTGCACTTTAGTCACAGGCAAAGTTTGCTCTCTTCTCCCCCCCCCCCACCCATTTATCTGATAATTCAATAATTTTTAATAGCTACCTCCTAATGTGCCATGTTATTTACATTCACTGGCTCAAATCCGTAGATAATTCCATGCATTTTAAGTTCAGTGAATGACTGACTCGTTCAAATTCCCAGCAGGCCTTCAAGCATTTACTCCAATCGCAGAGCCGATTGCGTCCATCTAGGTTCAAGATCAATTTCTTTCCAGCAGCTTCCAGGCTCTTTAACCTCCCTTCATTACTCATCAGGAATCGCTCCAACGCCAGAAAAAAGGGATGTCTGCACCATTGCTAAGTCACATTTCTTGCGCTGGGATCCGGTTTATTGCCATGCGATTAGTTGTTTGGTGGCAGCGGTGTTGCACAGAACAGTTGCAGTACTGTAAATGCAAGATTTTGAAAGATAAATAAGCAGTGCAAGAAAAAAGCGAACGTTCAGAAATCTGATGGAGGAGGGGGAAGAAGCTGCGTTTGTGCTGCTGGGCTCCTGTGCCTCCTTCCTGATGGTAGCAGCGAGGACATGGGTGATGAGGGTTCCTTGATGATAGAAGCTGCTTCCTTGAGGCACCGCCTCTTAAAGATGTCCTGAAGGGAGTGAAGACTGTGGCCGAGTTCACCGCGCTCTGTATTCTTTTCCTGCCCTGTGAATTGGCTCCATGGCCGGAATGTTCTCCCCCTGTAGAAATTTGCAAGAGTCCTTGGTGACATACCAGAGAAAGATTAAGGAGACTGGGACTTTATTCATTGGAATGTAGTTGGTTGAGAGAGGTATTTAAAATTTTGAAGGAAATAGATAGACTAGACGTGAGTAGCCTCTTTCCCCTGAGGGTAGGGGAGGTTGGAACAAGAGGGCATAAAGGTAAGGAGGGGAAAAACTTGAGGAGATGTGTTAGAGGAGGCTTCTTCACTCAGAGAATGGTGGCAGAATGGAATGATCTTCCAGAGGAGATAGTCACGGCAGGGTCTCTTCTGTCATTTAAGAGGAGGTTGGATGAGAGGGGGTTGGAGGGTTATGGGCGGAGAGCGGGAGGGGGGAACTAGTGGAGTTGTTCAAGTGAACGGGCGCGAAAGCGAAGGGCCGATATGGCCTGTTTCTGCGCTGTAATATGGTTATAAATCTCTTTAAACTCTTCATAAAATATAGCTGAGACAATGCCTTCTTCATGATTGCATGTTTGTGAATATTTAGGGCCTAAGCATACTATTAAAGTTCTCTCAATTTTGGCAGTTCTTTTTTAGAGTACCCGTTTAACTGCAGTAAGAATTTTGGTGCCTATCTTCATTGTGTGATGTATATGACAGTGAACTCGTACTGATGGAGCCACTCAACATGATCCTCCCTTCCAGCCACAGTTATTGGTGTTTTACACTATGCCCACAAAACTGTAAATCTTGACAACGGGAAATTCACCTGTGGGGACTTTTAGTGGGTCAAAGGTTGCATCAACGAAACAATTGGGGGTTTTCACAATCCTCTCGAGTGAAGATTGGTGCTGCCCCGTGAAAGGGGAGGTATGGGGGGGGGGCATGGTCAAAGAGACGGGAACCAAGAGGGCAAAGTCAGGGAGAGCAAATTGCTCAGGGTTTAGCCGTTAAATTCCTGCCAGTTAACGGTGGTCCGATGACAAATTTGAATGTGGGAGACATTTCGTGCGATCGCAGGGCGAGAAGAGGTGCTGAGGGCGAGACGTTTGGAAGGGAGCATTGAAGGCAATCGGGGTTCGAATCCAGAGCTGTCTCCCCGACTCCACGTGGGTTTCCTCTGGGCGCTCAAGCTTCCTCCCACCCCATTCAAAACGTTCGGGGGTGGGGGGGGGGTGGAGGGAGGGGTTCGTAGCTCATGAGCTGAAATGGCTGTATGTTTAACCTGAAACATTTTAAAATATAATTTTAGATAACATCCCTGGCTCTATTATTCCCGTGTCTTGTTGGTGCATTTCCGTACTTATCTCTGTCAAACCCCCCCTCTTCTAGGGGTCTCCCCTCTACGTCTACACCTCTCCTACCTTCTGTTCAATACCCTGTTACCTTTTAGCCTCTTCCCAGCTTCATTCCCCCCCCCCCCCCCAGCATTCTTTTACTCCCCTAGATCTACTCAATATTATTCCTTCCTACTCTAATCTCAACGAAGGGCCCCGACCCGCAACGTTGACTGTCCATTTCCACCTGCCGGTTCTGCTGAATGCTTCCAGCCTCTCATTGCTTGCTCAAGATTCCATCATCTGCGGGCTTTTATGTTCTCCACTGAAAAGTTCCTCCAGCATTTTGAAATTAAAAACAGGAAATGTGCTGCAAGCTTAGCCATCCCCAGAACTATATTCTTGACACTGTATCTCTCTCTCTCTAGCCGCTTTCAGGTGGCCAGAATACCCAAATGTAAAGCCGCCTGTTCTACCCCAATGGGGCAGTTGGGTGGCCCCCATGAAAGTGGAGAACCCGGCCAGGAGGAGCACTTACCTGACCCTCCTCCTGCAGGTATATTCTCAGGCTCGGAGGATCCCGCCCCCCCCGCAGCAGCAGTGGGACGACGGCCACAGTCCACAGGAGCCGGCGCTCGCTCGGACGCGGCTCTCCTTCAGACTGCGTGTTTGGGTGACAGAAAGGCGTCTTCTCTGCGGTCACCTGAACGCTCCAGCTGCCCTCCCCCAGCCGTGTCTGCTGGTGCATTATCTGCTTCTGAGCACCTGAAAGCGGCTTCCCTCTCTCTCTAGACGCTTCCTAACCTATTGAACACTTTCTGTGTGTCCAATTTCCATTATCTCTGCTATTTTGCTTTTGTATTATGGACATCTTGATAAATGTATCGGTCCAACATGCCGTATCCAAGCGCTAGGGAAATATACATTTGTAAAGTTTAGGTTGGTAAAGACAGCAAAACCATTATGTTAGCGGGGAAGATGGGAGTAAATAGGCCACAACTGTCCGTAAGGGATTAATTATCATCTCTCACCAGTCAGATTGGCTTGGTCAACTGGAGCACTGAGACTATAATGCTATCCAAAATAATTGTGCTGTAATAGAGTCCCTTTTGGTAATGAACACGTTATTGTGGGGGAAGATTGCCGTTGATTAACGAGCTCGTGGGCTGGAGATAGCATTTGCAATGATAGGCTTGCGATAACAGATTCGCAAGAGCAGTTCTGCTGAATACCAATTTCTTCAAGGCTCCAGAAGCATTGATCCACTGTCCTCATTCTCCGCTCTTGCCACTTAATGGTCAGTATCAGTGCTTTTCCATTACAGAGTTGACTTACAGAAGCAATTGAGATTCTATCAGGAAATTTGTGCCTGTGGAGCCAAGCGAATAAATCACCCATTTCCAGCCGGTTTCTGCAAAGGATCACCTCTGCTCACCTTTCCTGGCTATTCCCGACAGCAATGGGTCTTGTTCATGGCTGCAAGAATTGTCTGATTTCTGTATAGGGTCACATCTTCTCGTTGCTCTGTTATCTGTTTCTATACAGCAGCTGTAACTTCCCGCACTGAAACAGGAGAGAATAGCTGAGGCAGACGTCTTAGTCATTTTATGCATATGTACTTGTAAATGCCTCTCTCACTCTTACACCCTCCTCTCCTGTATCCTCTATCCTTTTCCTTCACACATTATTTTGCTCGCTCTCCCTATCTACTTCCTGTCTTCTCTCTCTCTCTCTGCATCCTCCCCACCTCCCCCCCCCCCCCCCCAAGTCTTCTCTCTCCTTCTGGCCACTCTTTTTCCTTTGTGTCTGCCTCTCTGTCTTTCTCGTTCTACCTCTCAGTACTATCTTCTCTCTCTCTCCCAATCTGTCTTTCTCTCTCCCTCCCTCCCTTTTGTTCTCTATCCATTTATATTTTAATCTGTATCTGCAATGGTTGGCATAGCACATAATACACAGGGCTGATCATTTCAGCCAGTGCAAGAAACCCCACATTTACTGCCGACCCCCTTATGAGCTGCAAACTTGCCTTGTGCTCTAAGACACCATCCTAATATTCAATGGTAAGTGATATTTATGTAGTGATGTGTCAGCACATCTTAAAGGATATCGTGAATGGAGAAAATCTGAATGAGGGTGGGAAAGTGGTCTGTGAACTAAATAGTTTGAATTAAATGTAAGGCATTTGCCTTCTCACGGCCCCTACAACAAGGTAACAGGATTCAGGCCACAAATACAAATGGCCAGCTGTGATCAAATTGCCATTGCATGTCTATCAGGTGATGGAACTAAATATCACCGGGCACTCCACGTTGAGAGGGGTTCGGAGGCTCGGAAAGAGTAGCGTGGTTAGTCAAGCAAGAGAGGATCAGGGTGAGGAATGGGAGCCAATTTAGCTCCAGTTGTCTCAATAAGGAGTTCCCCCCCATCTTTTTGTTCAGATTCTGCTAACGCCAGTTTCCCCCCCCCCACCCACCCACCCAGCCATCCCTCCTCTCCCTGATCGCTGCTGTCCCTTCTTCACCTATCATCTCCTTCCTTTGCCTCCACCCCCTCCTTCCCCCACCCCCCCATTTTTTTTTTCTGTTTGGGTGCCCGCCCACATTTTCTCATACCTTGATGAAGGGCTCAAGCCCGAAACTCCGATGATGTATTTGAACCAGCTGGGTTTCTCCAGCATTTTGTGTTTTAACTTCATCTATGGTGTCCACAGAATTTTCGTGATATACTTCTCGTTAAGGGGTCCCATCCTGAAACGTTGACTGACTATTTCTACCCATGGATGCTATCTGACCCCCTGAATCCCTTCAATACCCTAGTGTTTCCCAATTTAGGTCCAGCAGACCAATACCAGAGGGTAGAAATGATTGTTGGGAGTCACTCATGGGCCATTCATTGTGTGTGGCATAAATCAGGAAATGAGAGTTGTGCCATATAAAGGTAATACAATTGTAACCTACATATAGACTGGTCAAAATAAATTTCTTGTAATAAGGATTAAGTTGAACTCCTGGAACGTACTGTATATGATGAACGTATATATGATTGGGGATACGGTTAGTGCAATGCTATTTCAATGCCAGTGACCCGGGTTCAAATCCTGCGCTGTCTGTAAGGAGTTTGTGCATTCTCCTCGTGTCTGCTTGGGTTTCCTCTAGGGGCTCCAGTTTCTTCCCACCCTTCAAAATGTACGGGGGTTGTAGGTTGATTGGTATATTTGGAGGCACAGGCTCGAAGGTCGGCAGGCCTGTTACCCTGCTCTACGTCTAATTTTTAAACTTTAAATCTCTTTAGATCAGTGGTTTTAAACTTCCCCCCAAAACTCACATTCGACCTTAAGTAATCCCTATACCGTAAGTGCTCTGTGATTAGTAAGGGATTGCTTAAGGTGGTATGTGAGTGGAAAGAAAAACTGTTTTAATCGTCCCTCATTGACTCGTTATGTGCAGGGTTTCAGAACGCCAAAGGAAATAGGCCAATGACCATTTTTCTCAAGCAAAGTATTTCAGTATCAATTGGGTCTAGAACAGTGATTCTCAACCTTTCCACCTTAAGCAA
This sequence comes from Narcine bancroftii, assembly GCF_036971445.1. NCBI lineage: Eukaryota > Metazoa > Chordata > Chondrichthyes > Torpediniformes > Narcinidae > Narcine > Narcine bancroftii. The sequence continues at coordinate 15,856,935 of NC_091479.1, read as the reverse complement.
TCCCCTACTAATGGCATAGCGATTACTTAAGGTGGAAAGTGAGATTAATGGGGGGGTTGGGTGATTTAGAAACACACATTGTGGAATCAGTCCAGGAAAAGGTGATTTTGAATCTCATTTTGAGCAAATGTTGATCGATAATTTAATGTCAAGGAGCCGTTGGGGATGAGTGACCATTGTGTGATTGAATTTTATATCAAGATTGAAAGTGATATGAAATTAGGGTCTTAAATCTAACAAAGAACTCATTGGAAGTTGGCTGCTTTGAAGAACACATTGAACGGTGACAGTGGGTAGGCAATGGTTAACACTTAAGGATATTATGCACCATTTGCAGAAAAAATATAACCCTTTAAGTCACAAAACCCCAAACTAAAGAGTGATTCATCGATAGCTGATAAGAGAAAGTAAAGATTGTATTAAATCAAAGGAGGAGCTTATAACCTTGCCAGAAATAGCAATGGAATTGGAAGTACTTTATGGATTCAGCAAAAAAAGTCCAATAAATTGATAACAAAAGGTAATATAAAAATGTGAGAAGATGAGTGAGAAACGTAAAGGTGGTCTATGATTTTTTTTTGATTGGTATGTAAAAAGGAAATGATGGACAAGAGCAAGAGTGAGCCCACCACAAATCTATAATGGGGAATAAGTAATGGTAGAGGAATTAAATAATTGTCTTCAGCGAAGAAGACTCACAGTTATGGTGGCGCAGCTAGTGCAGCGGTTAATACAACAGTATTACAACGCCAGCGACCTGGGTTCGAATCTGGCGCTGTCTGTTAGGCATTTGCATGCTCTCCCCATGACCTGCATGGGTTTCCACCGGGAGCTCCGGTTGCCTCCCACATGCTAAAAGATGTACAGGGTTATAGTCAAGTTTGTTGTCATTTGATTGCACAAGTACAACCCGATGAAACAGTGTTCTCCGGTCCTCAGTGCAAAATGCGCAGACACACAACCAGGTATAACACACTAACAATATCTATGCAGGACAAGTGTTTCATTTAAAAGTCTTGGATGGTTTAGTGTGAGCAGTTCCTTTGGTCGTTCAGCGTTCTCACTCAGATTTCTTAGTAGGTTAAAAGTCAGGTGGGTGTATTTGGGCAGTGTGGGTTTGAGGGGTTGTCGCCGTGCTGTATCTCTAAAAATAATATAAAACCTGCCAGATATATTAGAGAATAAAGTGTCCATCGAGAAGGCATTCTGTATATACTCGGGTATACACACCAGCTGCATTTTCTGAGATCAGTGTTCCTTAACCTGAGACATATTGACATTCTTGTACATAATATTATCCTGCTTGGGAACAGATGTTGAAAAGCAATTATATTCCCACATTCGCAGTAACTGAAAGCTTTACTGAATGCATTAAACATATTCATAAACATATCAGTTGCCAGGTTAATTTTAGGGATTTGTCAGTCTGGTTCAATGGCAGTCCAGATAAGTCCTGTTTATTGTCATGTGATTGGACAAGTACAAACCCAACAGAAGAGCGGTGCAAAACACACAGACACACAACCATTCGTAAGACACATACATCTTCTTTCTTTCTTTGGCTTGGCTTCGCGGACGAAGATTTATGGAGGGGGTAAAAAGTCCACGTCAGCTGCAGGCTCGTTTGTGGCTCACAAGTCCGATGCGGGACAGGCAGACATGATTGCAGCGGTTGCAAGGGAAAATTGGTTGGTTGGGGTTGGGTGTTGGGTTTTTCCTCCTTTGCCTTTTGTCAGTGAGGTGGGCTCTGCGGTCTTCTTCAAAGGAGGTTGCTGCCCGCCAAACTGTGAGGCGCCAAGATGCACGGTTTGAGGCGTTATCAGCCCACTGGCGGTGGTCAATGTGGCAGGCACCAAGAGATTTCTTTAGGCAGTCCTTGTACCTTTTCTTTGGTGCACCTCTGTCACGGTGGCCAGTGGAGAGCTCGCCATATAATACGATCTTGGGAAGGCGATGGTCCTCCATTCTGGAGACGTGACCCATCCAGCGCAGCTGGATCTTCAGCAGCGTGGACTCGATGCTGTCGACCTCTGCCATCTCGAGTACTTCGACGTTAGGGGTGTAAGCGCTCCAATGGATGTTGAGGATGGAGCGGAGACAACGCTGGTGGAAGCGTTCTAGGAGCCGTAGGTGGTGCCGGTAGAGGACCCATGATTCGGAGCCGAACAGGAGTGTGGGTATGACAACGGCTCTGTATACGCTTATCTTTGTGAGGTTTTTCAGTTGGTTGTTTTTCCAGACTCTTTTGTGTAGTCTTCCAAAGGCGCTATTTGCCTTGGCGAGTCTGTTGTCTATCTCATTGTCGATCCTTGCATCTGATGAAATGGTGCAGCCGAGATAGGTAAACTGGTTGACCGTTTTGAGTTTTGTGTGCCCGATGGAGATGTGGGGGGGCTGGTAGTCATGGTGGGGAGCTGGCTGATGGAGGACCTCAGTTTTCTTCAGGCTGACTTCCAGGCCAAACATTTTGGCAGTTTCCGCAAAGCAGGACGTCAAGCGCTGAAGAGCTGGCTCTGAATGGGCAACTAAAGCGGCATCATCTGCAAAGAGTAGTTCACAGACAAGTTTCTCTTGTGTCTTGGTGTGAGCTTGCAGGCGCCTCAGATTGAAGAGACTGCCATCCGTGCGGTACCGGATGTAAACAGCGTCTTCATTGTTGGGGTCTTTCATGGCTTGGTTCAGCATCATGCTGAAGAAGATTGAAAAGAGGGTTGGTGCGAGAACACAGCCTTGCTTCACGCCATTGTTAATGGAGAAGGGTTCAGAGAGCTCATTGCTGTATCTGACCCGACCTTGTTGGTTTTCGTGCAGTTGGATAATCATGTTGAGGAACTTTGGGGGACATCCGATGCGCTCTAGTATTTGCCAAAGCCCTTTCCTGCTCACGGTGTCGAAGGCTTTGGTGAGGTCAACAAAGGTGATGTAGAGTCCTTTGTTTTGTTCTCTGCACTTTTCTTGGAGCTGTCTGAGGGCAAAGACCATGTCAGTGGTTCCTCTGTTTGCGCGAAAGCCGCACTGTGATTCTGGGAGAATATTCTCGGCGACACTAGGTATTATTCTATTTAGTAGAATCCTAGCGAAGATTTTGCCTGCAATGGAGAGCAACGTGATTCCCCTGTAGTTTGAGCAGTCTGATTTCTCGCCTTTGTTTTTGTACAGGGTGATGATGGTGGCATCACGAAGATCCTGAGGCAGTTTACCTTGGTCCCAACAAAACTTGAAAAACTCATGCAGTTTGGCATGCAGAGTTTTGCCGCCAGCCTTCCAGACTTCTGGGGGGATTCCATCCATACCTGCTGCTTTGCCACTTTTCAGTTGTTCGATTGCCTTATATGTCTCATCCAGGGTGGGAACTTCATCCAGCTCTAGCCTTAGGGGCTGTTGAGGGAGCTGGAGCAGGGCGGAATCTTGGACTGAGCGGTTGGCACTGAAAAGAGATTGGAAGTGTTCTGACCATCGGTTGAGGATGGAGATCTTGTCGCTGAGGAGGACTTTGCCGTCTGAGCTGCGCAGCGGGCTTTGGACTTGGGGTGAGGGGCCGTACACAGCCTTTAGAGCCTCGTAGAAACCCCTGAAGTCGCCAATGTCCGCGCTGAGCTGTGTTCGTTTGGCGAGGCTAGTCCACCACTCATTTTGGATCTCCCGGAGTTTGCGCTGAAGATGGCTGCATGCGCGACGGAAGGCTTGTTTCTTCTCTGGACAGGACGGCTTTGTAAGGTGAGCCTGGTGGGCAGCTCGCTTCTTTGCCAGCAGCTCCTGGATTTCCTGGCTGTTTTCGTCAAACCAGTCCTTGTTTTTCCTGGAGGAGAAGCCCAGTACCTCTTCAGTGGATTGCAGTATGGTAGTCTTCAACTGATCCCAGAGGGTTTCAGGGGACGGGTCCGTGAGGCGGGTTGCAACGTCGAGCTTTGCTTTGAGGTTTGCCTGGAAGTTTCCTCTCGCTTCGTCTGACTGCAGGTTTCCAACATTGAACCTCTTTCTGGGGGCTTTATTGTTCCTGGGCTTTGGCTTGAAGTGAAGGTTGAGCTTGCAGCGAACCAGCCGGTGGTCAGTGTGGCATTCCACGCTAGGCATGACCCTGGTGTGGAGCACATCTTGTTTGTCACTTTCTCGCACCAGGATGTAGTCCAGGAGGTGCCAGTGTTTGGATCGGGGATGCATCCAGGAGGTCTTAAGGCTGTCCCTCTGCTGAAAAAGGGTGTTTGTAATGACAAGCCGCTGTTCTGCGCAGTGCTCCAACAGGAGGCGCCCATTGTCGTTGCACTTGCCGACGCCATGCTTGCCCAGGATTCCTGGCCAGGTTTCTGAGTCTTTGCCGACACGAGCGTTGAAGTCGCCCAGGATGACAACCTTGTCGGCTGTAGGGGTACGTTGGATGAGGTTGCGCAGGTCGGTGTAGAACTTGTTCTTTTCTGCTGGTTCCGCCTGGAGGGTTGGAGCATAGACACTGATGAGGGTGATGTGACGCTTGTTTTGAAGTGGGAGTCGCATGGACATGATTCGGTCCGAGAGGCCTGTCGGAAGGTTTTCGAGTTTGGAGGCAATGAAGCTCTTGACCATGAAGCCTACACCAGATAGGCGTCGTTCATCCGAAGGCTTGCCAGCCTTCGGACACATACATACGGACAGGCAATACACATTCAAGACAAGTACTGATATCTACAACTAAATAAATAAATATTGTTTCATGAATATGAGAGTCTTGGATAGTTAAGGTGAGAAGTAGCAGTTCCTTCGATCATTCAGCGTTCTCACTGCCCATGGGAAGAAGCTGTTCCTCAGCCCGGTGGTGTTGGCTCTGATCCTCCTGTATCTCTTCCCTGACGGAAGCAGTCAAAAGATGCTGCGCGCGGCATCGTAGTCAGTCAAAGGTGATCAATTCGCTTTTGGACAAGTGTTTGCATGGAAGTGTGTGCAATGTCCTTCAATTCATGTACCGAAGACCACTGTGAGAAGAGGCGGGAGGTCTATTTATATTGCATTTTTATAATCTTCAATACATTCCAATAGCAATGTAATGAAGACCAGATAATTACTTTGCAATTGATGCTTCAGAACGTCTGTTCTGCAATGCCCGACTGCATTTGCACAACGCCCAAATCACATAACGTCCTATTTTGCAAAACTTAGCATGGACAACTGTAAAATAGCAATTTTAACTTTACATATTTTGTAATTAAGTTATTAATGAAATAATCATTTGATTATTTGATAGAACTGATTTATCATGGTTTGGACTTGTGTGATATTTATATTTTATGGAGACATGGCGTAGTATTAATGTATATATTAAAATAATTTAGCTATTAAAGAGAATTAAAACACAAAATGGAAGCCTGATGCTTGAAAGATTAAGGATCACTCTGTGTGTGTGTGTGTGTGTGTGTGTGTGTGTGTGTGTGTGTGTGTTTGTGTGTACGTCTGTGTGTATGAGTGTGTGTCAGTGTGTGTGTGTGTGTGTGTGTGTGTGTGTAAGTCTGTGTGTATGAGTGTGTGTGTCAGTGTGTGTGTGTGTGTGTGTGTGTGTGTCAGTGTGAGTGTGTGTGTGTGTGTGTGTGAGACCGAATGCTACGGCCGTCAGGAGGCACCAGCAGTTGGCTTCGGAATGCAGGGAGCCGTGATAAGAGATGTGTTTTCTCTGGGTCTAAAGCAATCTGTGTTCTGAAATTATGTTATTCAACCTTGTTGCAGGGATACAGGGGAAGGGGGAAAAAAAGAGGTGTTTGCTTGCTGCCTTATTTGAGATCATGTGAGTTATGACTGATGTAATCCCTTTTCTGACCTGCTAAAATGTGTAAAAGCTCGGGACATCCCTTTGACTGGCAGAGATCCCTCGAGACTGCTTTCAAGTGTGTGAAAGCAGGAAGGGTCTCTCAGGTCAGAACGCAGAGTTAATTGAATAGAGTTCTGTGTGCTGTGGCTTTTTGCATCTTGAAGGGACAGAAACAAAAATAACAGCCCCTTTGGCCCAACATGTCCTTGCCACATCAAACCAATTTACCTGAGATAGGTCTATCGTCATCTATGTCTTTGCAATTGGCAAACATTTGTCTAGCCTGGCATTTTCTCTTGCTCCCCCCCTCCCCACTTAGAACACTGTAGAAAGTTAATGAGCCCCCTTCCCTATCAAGCAGTCAAGTTTACTTGCTTCCTTCCATATGTCCCTCCTACTGAGGATATAAAAAAGGTAAATAATATTTAATATTTTAGTTCATGCCCCCCCCCTTTAAATATGCTTTTGCCCTTTTGAAAATGGCTGGACTAGGCATGTCCTAAATCCCACCAGAGTTTCTGCCTTCACCCCCTCTCCTCTCTTGAGGCAGACTCTAACCACCTTCTGTATGAAAATATTCCCTCTCAGATCCCTTCTAAAGCCTCTCATCTTAAATCTACATCCTCCTCTTTATACCACCACCATGCAAATTTTCTTATACAATCTATCCTCTCTATCCCAGACATAATTTGTATCTACTTCTAACAGGTCATCCGTCAGCCTCCTCCACTCCAAGGGAAACAAACCCAGCCAATCCTGCCTCCTTTTACAATTGTTGTAATCCCATCCAAACTAGTGAATTTCCTCCGCACCCTCTCTAGAGCAACCACGTGATGCGACTGTGACAGATTATGGTGGGTTTGTATTACATATAGATATGTTTCTGGGAGATAAATTGGGGCAGTTTTTTTTTAAAAGTGTGGGTCACAAACAAAATAGATCTTATTTAAAATACTGGAGCTCTGCTAATGCTAGACATGTTGGGTCCTCAGAGCCTTTGCAAAAGCTTTGGAGAGTGCCCAAGAGACTTCACTAATGGATGTTTTTAACAAAAAGGCAATAGTTGAAAGAACCTGTTGAAGCCGCAGATTATCTGGAATGGAACTTGCTGTTCTAAGAGGGTCATGTGGTTTTGCAAGCAGAGAGAGTTAAACGGGCTTTTTTTCTCAGAGAGAGAGAGAGGGAATTCAGTTGTACAGTCTGTAGCAGCAGCTAGAACTGGAACAGGACAAGCTGGAAAGCTTATGGAAAACCCCATTTGGAAGATGGGTTGTGAGTGCTTGGTTCAGACTGGTCAAAGCCTTTGTGGTTTATGCAAGAGGAGAGGACTGGCTGCCTAACGTTTCACTTGGAATAAGAAGAACAAAAAGAAAATCTGTGGTGACCTGAAAGAAAGAGGTTAACATCTGGAGAACCCTGAAGGGGCAGGTTTCATCAGAAAGACACTGAATAAGTTGATGGAAGTAAATCAGTTGTGAGTGACCTGGAACAACAAATCTCTCTCTGAAAACTGAAAAGAAAACCTTCCTGAGTGGTAACCATTTAGCTTTCAAGCACCAAAGCCTGGTTAACGCAATAAATGTTAAATTCTGTGCCCAATATAAGAATTGCCTGCAACCAGTGAACTTGGAGGAATGAGATGGGACGGTAAACAAAAGAACCTTTCTGAACTTACACACACATTACATACACGTGTGCTTAGAATTAGAAGGGGGTTAAGTTAGGTTAGTTAAGTCAATAGTGATAAGATAAAGTGTGATTCTGTTTTCATGTTTAAAGATAATTAAAAGCAACTTTTGTTTAAGTAACCATTTGTCTTGGTGAATATCTATTGCTGCTGGGTTTGGCTCGTGGTAGCTAGAACAAAGAACAGTACAACGCAGGAACCTATGTATCTGTGCAGAACACTGTGTCCAAATCAAACTAAAGCTCTGTGTTTACTCCTGATTAGATATCCGTCCACCTCCTTCATATTCTGTTTGTTGTCTGCCCCTGTTAATCAGAGAAAACTCATTCAGTATCTCAGACAGAATCAATGGATAAGCGATAATAATTTCTGCTTGGTTTTTGCCACAGAATTGGAAATCAAGTTCAAGTTCCAGTTTATTATCATCTGATTGCACAAGTGGCTTTGGCTTGGCTTCGCGGACGAAGATTTATGGAGGGGTAATGTCCACGTCAGCTGCAGGCTCATTTGTGGCTGACAAGTCCGATGCGGGACAGGCAGACACGGTTGCAGCGGTTGCAAGGGAAAATTGGTTGGTTGGGTGTTGGGTTTTTCCTCCTTTGCCTTTTGTCAGTGAGGTGGGCTCTGCGGTCTTCTTCAAAGGAGGTTGCTGCCCGCCGAACTGTGAGGCGCCAAGATGCACGGTTTGAGGCGAGATCAGCCCACTGGCGGTGGTCAATGTGGCAGGCACCAAGAGATTTCTTTAGGTACAACCCGACGAAACAGCGTTCTCCTGTCTTTGGTGCAAAGCATGCAGACACACAACCAGACATACAGACAAACAATACAGGAGCAGGACAAATATATAAATGAATATTGTGTTGTGGATATGAGAGTCTCGGATCGTCAGTGTGAACAGTTTCTCTGGTCGATCAGCGTTCGCACTGTTCCTCAACCTGGTGGTGCTGGCTGTGATGCTCCTGTATCTCTTTCCCGATGGAAGCAGCTGGAAGCTGCAGTCAGCTGGGTGGGAGGGATCCTCAATGATATTTGAAATAACATGTTGCAGCTATGAAATTATGAAAGCAAACTTGTTAAAGTTATTGGACAAATAGCTAGCACGAGTCTGAATCTCACCACGATGGCTCAGTAATTTAAATTCAAGTAATTAAATTAGAAATTAAAATATCTAACATGATTAATGGTGACCAGGAGATTGCTGGCAGAGGTGGTGTATAATTTGAAGCAATTTAAAAAAATTAGATTATTTGTTTTTATTTTTTTTAAAATGAGCGGCACGGTGGGACCGGACCAGGGTTTGAATCCCGCACTGTCTGCAAGGAGTTTGTACATTTTCCCCGTGTCTGCATGGGTTTTCTCCAGGGGCCTCCCACCGTTCGAAATGTACCCGGGTGCCGGTTAATGGGCTGTAAAATGGGCGGCAAGGTCTCGTTACAGTGCTGTATGTTTAAATTTAAATAAATTCAAAATGAGATAACTTCTGCCTTTCAGCAGAATCTCCTTGTTCTGTGAATTAAGTTTATTCATCACATTATTACCCAGAACAAGAAGGACTCTTCCATGAGCTGTCTCATAGATCAACTCTCACCGACAAGCAGCCGTACCAAGTAGGGGCAAGACCTGTGAGATATAATGCATCAAAAATGTACTAAACAAAAGCAGCACACTGTGGGATTCATTTAGGAGATGGCTGCAGGGAAGGAACCATTATCAGGTAGCATTTATTGCCACTGCAGAGCAGTGCCGCAGAATTAAAACGAGACGGCGTTCTCGGGACCACAGTGATCAACGAAACGCTGAATAGTCTGTGAAACACAGAAGCCTGCAGACAGTGTCGTTGTTAATGTTGGAGTAACTTAGCAGGTCTCGCAGAGTCTTAGGATGCACAGACGTTTCCGGCCTGAACCCTTCTTCAAGGTATGAATAAAAAGCGGGCAGGTGTCTCAATAAAGACTGCACGAGAAAGTTGGAGAAATGGGGTCTGCAGACTCTGTGATTGTAGTTAAAACTGTCTGGAGATGCTGTGGATATTCCAATCTGATGTAATTACACCTTCTCCTCCTGGATAGATGAAGCAGTGGAGGGAGAAGATCATTAGTTTAATGACAAGTGCGAGAATGGAAGGGCGTCTGGCTTGCCAGCTCCCATTAACAAGGGGCAACAAAAGCAGAGAGCACATGCAGAAGCCACAACATGGTTCAGGGGAGTATCTCTTTCCGACGTTTCCCTGTTAATTGTCTCTGCTCCAGCTCACCATGGTGTCAATTTAATTGCTGACTGTCCAATTCTTGGCACTAGCGAACTTCTGAAATGAGTGAGTGGCTGGCCAACAAGAGTTGGCAGCTTGACCAAAATCAGTGTGGAAAATTCGATGCCAAGGTAGGCAAAAGTGAACTGTTTTGTAGACAATTAGTAACCAGTAAGAGTTAAATGAGTGGACAAGGGTTTGGCAGATGGAGTACAATTTTGGATGGAAGGTCAGAATATTATTTAAATGGCAAGCAATTGCAGCTTGCTGCCGTGCAGAAGGACTTGGGAGGGCTTGTGCATGAATCGCAAAAGGTTGGTTTGCAGGTGCAGCAGGGGGTTCAAGAAGGAAAATGTTGGCCTTCATTGCCAGAGGGATTGAATATAGGAGCAGGGAGGTTATGCTGCCACTGTACATGGTACTGGTGAGGCTGCATCTGGAGTACTGCGTGGAGTTGTGGTCTCCTTACTTGAGGGAGGTACTGGCTTTGGAGGTGATCCAGAGAAAATTCACCAGGTTGATTCCAGAGATGAAGGGGTTAGCCCAGTGGTTCTCAACCTTTTTCTTTCCACTCACATCCCACTTTAAGTATTCTCTCTGTGATTAGTAAAGGATTGCTTAAGGTGGGATGTGGGTGGAAAGAAAAAATTTGAAAACCAATGTTTTGATTGTCCCTCATTGACTCGTTATGTGCACGGTTTCAGATCTCCAAAGGAAATGGGCCAATGACAATTTTTCTCAAGCAAAATACTTCAGTAACAATTGGGTCGAGAGCAGTGATTCTCAACCTTCCCTTCCCACTCACATCCCACCTTAAACATAGAGCACTGATGGCAGAGGGATTACTTGTGAGTGGAAAGAAAATGTTTGAGAACCATTGGATTAACCTATGAGAAAAGTTTGAATCGTTGGAGGCAGTACTCACTGGAATTTAGAAAAATGAGAAGGAACCTTATAGAAATGTATAAAATATAGATAAGATAGAGGTAGGAAAGTTGTTCCCATTGGTGGGGGAGACCAGAACTAGGGAACACAACCTCAAGATCCAGGGAAATAGATTGAGGATAGAGATGAGGAGGAATGGCTTTTCCCAGAGGAATTTGCTGCCCATTTAAGACAAGGTTGGATAGATTTTTACATTGCAAGGGATATGGGTAAAAGGCAGGTCAGCCCTGATCTCATTGAATGGCGGAGCAGGCTCGACGGGCCGAACGGCCGACTCTTGCTCCCATTCCTTCCTCCTATACGTTCTCATGAGACAGACTAACCTCAGAGGGAGCTGGGGTGGCAGAACAATTAAAGCACCATCAGGATATGGCTGATGGCAATTTTGGGCTTGTTCGGAAAATTCCCCAGTCACTCATGCTTTAGGTAGTACTGTATAAAAATAGGCATGCCATTCTCTCATTGAAATATTGCAATCTCATCTGCTGCAATGTGAACTGGAATATATTTCTGTAATTGCATCAAAGCAGCTGGTGCTTTGCAACAGATGGAACATCCTTTCATGTGCTTTCACAGGTCTAGAGACTCATCTGCAACAACTCTTCTGAATAGAACTGTTGTTGCATGTCATCCTGGCGTTCAACAGCATGTTAAGGACTCTGACAAAACTCTTCCAACCCTGGCTCTTTCAGGCAAGCCATTCCCAAAGTGCGCCCCATGTTTTCTAGCACACCTTCCACACCTCCTCTTTCCTTGCACGTCCTCGCAATGAGGGTGGTCGTTACCTCTTGGAGACCCGGTGTGTACAGGCCTCGGCTTCAGGTCATGGTGGGCAGCAGACCGTCTTGTGTCCCTGCCTTTCTCCTAAATCAACATAATAAGCATGGAGGGGGTTGGGGAGGGAGGGAAAACGTCCTGAGAATGAGGGGTAGGTGGTCTGTGCAGGCTGGTGGACCCAAGGTCTCGTCTCCATTATGGGTGACTCCATGACTTTGAATGAGTTGGCTATCCTCTTGTCTCAGAGGAGGCGGCAAAGGGATTGTTAAGTACAAAGATCTGAGGAATGGGGGGGGGTGGAATAATGGAGGTCTGTGCCCAAGATGGTGGCGCCTGAACTGGGTAGTGGACCATGAGGGATTGCAGACACTGGGGGTGTAGCAGAAACGGAGAGAAAACCCCCTACTGAGAAGGAAAAGCGTGGAAAATGACCCTATGGGGCGGCGACCGCAGCAGCGAGAGGCTCATTGGCTGAAGGGATCACACGGGCTGCGGCCTGCTAGAGACTCAGGCAGTGGAACCGGAATTTGACGGTTTGCTTAGAGCACGAAAGAGCTCTAGAAGAGCCTCGGGTGCTGAGAGCTTCCTCATCGTGTTTGGGACCCGGAGCTCAGGCTGCCAGGAGCCTTGGCATCTGCGGGAGCCCTGGCGATGAATTCGCGGACACTCGGTGTCTCTGAAGGGACTCTCTTTTATTTCCCTTTCTCCCTACATTAGGGGCACCAGGCAATGGTCATAGAGACTCTTTGTTCCCTTACGGCCAACAAAAGTTTGGTATATTATGTATATTAAATTTTAATTCATTATTACATGATAATAGAAGGAACCTTGAACATTGATAATTTGGGAAAAATGTGAAATTTCTACTTTGGCACGATTAAAAGAAAGACATCGTAAGAACTAAATCAGTGGTTCTCAACCTCTTCCTTTCCACCCACATCCCACTTTAAGTAATCCCGATGCAATCGGTGCTCTGTGATTAGTAAGGGATTGCTCAAGGTGGGATGTGGGTGGAAAGAAAAAGGTTGAAAACCACCCTAATGCACGGTTTCAGATCTCCAAA